>NW_015167057.1:1853377-1853499 GCF_001447785.1 Gekko japonicus | reverse complement strand
CTGTCGGATATTACTTTGCTTGGCAGCATATGGAGCCTCACCACATGGAGCATAAAAGCTTTAGCCAGGGCTTTGGCTGTGGGCAATGACGGGAAGGGGATGAAGTGGGCTTGCTTAGAGAA
>NW_015167057.1:1835137-1853207 GCF_001447785.1 Gekko japonicus | reverse complement strand
GGCAGCCTGCATTACTTCCCCCTGCAGGGCAATGGGTACATAGAGTTTGTTGTCCCGATACCAACAGCCATCCTCCCTTCGAGTGCAGTCCCCCAGCCCATCGAGTGTTTCTTTGTCAGCCTCCGTGAATGCGGAGGCGAAGCGGCCGGCCCATTGCAACGTCTTAGGGGAGGGCTATTGGGATATATGTCTATGTAGTGAGGTAGCAAGCTGTTACTATATGTGTGTATAGATCAGGAAGATCTAGGTGCCTAAGTCTTAGCTGTCATGCTAAGTGGCTAAGTGGCTAACACTGTTACAGCCAGGTGTTTAACGAGCAGGTGCTACTCTTTGTGGTCATTAGGAGTAGGTAATTAGTTTGCCCTGATAGTCATTGGCTGGGTGTTGTATATAAATGTCTAAGCTTGATAAGCCGGGGGGGGGCATAGCTCTCTCCAACCGAGGTATGTTATGCTGTGTAACAGTCTGTATATTCTCTGTATATAGTTACCATTATTGCACTATAAACTTTCTGCCTTTCACCACCAGTCGGTCTCCAGGCTTCTTATTTACTGCACCCAATAAGGGCTCCTTGGTGGGGGGTGGAGACGAAGGCAAGTTGGCCGCCTGCCTGCGAGTGGTCACTGCTCCTCCCAACTGGGCGGGAGTGAAAACCGAGTCAAGTATGACGTCCCGCTGACTAGCGTGTTGGGGGAGGCGCGAGACGCCGTCCGCCAGCGAATTTGCTGAGCCCGGGAAATGGTGGAGGGTGAACTGAAACTTGGAGGAAAAGTCCGCCCAGCACATCTGTTTTGCGTTTAGGCAGCGGGGCGTTTTTAGCGTCTCCAAGTTTTTATGATCAGTCCAGACCTCAAACGGCACCCTCGCCCCTTCTAGCCAGTGTCTCCATGTTGAGAGCGCCAGCTTGATAGCCCCCACCTCCTTTTCCCACACGGATCAGTGCCTCTCAGCGTCAGTGAACTTTTTCGACACGTATGCTAGGGGGTGTAAAAGACCATTGTCCCCCTTCTGCAAAATAGCCCCTCCCATGGCCACATCTGATGTGTCAGTTTGTACAATAAATTTTTTCTCTTCGTTTGGGTGGGCCAGGACCGGTTCGGAAGTGAATAGCTGCTTTAAGTGCATGAACGCTTCCTGGCACTCTTCCAACAAGGGAAGGGGGGCGCTCGGTTTCGTAGCGTCCTTCCCTTTCGTTTTTAACAAGTCAGTCAGAGGCAGGCTAATTTGAGCAAAGTTCGGTAAAAATGACCTATAAAAGTTCGAAAATCCGAGGAAGGATTGGAGCTGCCTCCGGGTTTGAGGAGGCTCCCACCCCAACACAGCCTGAACCTTCCCCGGGTCCATTTCCAAGCCCTCGTTCGATATGCGGTAGCCCAAAAAGTCAATATGAGTCTTATGGAATTCACACATGGACAGTTTTGCAAACAGTTTGTGCTTGTGCAACGTTTTCAATACTTCCCTCACCAGTTTCACATGGGAAGGCATGTCGGGAGAGTACAAAAGTATATCATCAAGGTAAACAAGTACCCCCTTAAACAAATGCTTGTGTAACACTTCATTGATCAAATTCATAAACACCCCTGGGGCCCCTTGAAGCCCGAAAGGCATCACCAGGTACTCGAACTGCCCCACAGGCGTGTTGAAGGCTGTCTTCGGCTCATCACCTTCCTTTATGCGCACGCAAAAATAAGCATCTCTTAAATCCAACTTAGAAAAGATTTTTCCCTTTGCGGCTTCTGCCAACAAATCTTTTATCAAAGGCATCGGGTAGGCATTGGTAGCTGACACTGCATTCCGTGCAGTGCAGTCTCAGCCCCCCATCTTTTTTCTTTCGGAATAACACCGTGGCCGCAAAAGGGGATGAGACCGGTCATATAAACCCACGGGCCAAGTTCTTATCAATAAACATTCTCAGTTCGTCTTTCTCGGCCAGCCCCATGGCATAAATTTTCCCTTTAGGCAACTTAGCCCCTGGCACCAATTTGATGCTACAGTCTGAATGTCTGTGGGGAGGGAGTTCATCTGCTTCCTCCTCCGCAAATACCTGGGCCAAGTCCCGGTTTTCCGGGGGGATAGAGTGTAGTTCTTCCCGTGCTAGTAGAGCCGCCGGCTGCTCAGAGATGGGTTTATTTCCCCACTCCTCATCCCAACAGTGTGATTTACATCGGGGGGAGATAAATTGCACCCTCCCTTCTTCCCATAGTATATAAGGGTCATGCCCGTATAGCCAAGGGGCTCCCAGCACTACCGGGAAGCAGTCTGCCGGGGTGACCACAAACGATCTGGATTCCCAGTGGTCACCCGCCCCCAGCAAGAGAGGTATAGTCTCATAGATGCATGGTTCTTTCATGGGCGACGCATCCATTTGGGTGAAGATGATGGGATCTTTTAGTTTCACCGCCCCAATCTCCAACCCCGCCACTACGGATGGACTTATTAAGTCTCTCCCACACCCCGAGTCAACGAGAGCCTTTGCCCTCACATGCGTTCCCAGGGTCAGGTTCAATACTGATACAGTCACAAAAAAGAGGGAAGGGGGTTCGCTCACCACTTGTGGCGCCTCGTTGGGAAGGTCCTGCCGTTCTGCGCCGCTTACGGCAGGACCGAGTCGTTTCCCGACGGTTCTTGTTCCTCAACGCTTGACTCCTCATCCCCTTCCTCCGGCGATGCTCTCAGAGGCTTCCTCGTGGCTTTCTTGAATGGGTTTGGGGGGTGATTTCTCCCTTGGTTGGTTTTCTCCTTCCGTTCCATTTGCCCACAGTCGGCCACAAAGTGGCCCTTCTCCCCGCATTTTAGACACAGACCTTGGCGCATCCGTTGCTCTCGCAGGGCATCCGGCTGGCGTGTCGGCTTGGATCTCGCAGGGGACGGGGTTGCTCTGCCTCAGGCTGTGGTGATGTCCAGTCTCAAGGTTTGCAAGCGATTCTCCACACTCTCAGCTTCTTGCATCCAGGCCATTAGGGAGATTGGGTCCATGGACCTTAGGACTGTCTCTCGGATCTCTGCATTTAGTCCGACCCGGTACATCTCAGCCAAAACATTATCAGGCCAGTTGGGCAATTTAGCTGCATGCAGTTTAAACTCAGCCAAGTACTCGCGGACCGTTCATTTCCCTTGCTTCAGGGTGCGCAAGTACGCTCACGCCCTTGGTCCCGCGTTACGGTCTTCATACTGATTCTGCAGTGCCCACATGAATGCATACATGTTCGTCAGTTCAGGGCCTCTGGCGTTGTGCAGTCCTACGTACCAGGCAGCCACAGCCCCTCGGAGCCTCGCTGCCACCACATCAATCCGACTGCTGTCATCTGGGAACAGGTGGCCCGATCGTTCCAGGAATTTGTGTACTCGGACCACAAAGTTCATCCTCAGGATTTCCATCAAACGTCGCCTCTATCAGGTCCTTTGGCTGGGGGAGCACTTGGCCTCGGGGACTGCCCGGATGTGGAACGGGAACGTCAGGTGGCCTCGGAGCTGGGGCAGGGATGGGTGGTTGTTGCCCGTGTAGCCCCGGCGGTCCAGGTAGGCCAGGCAGCCCCAGCCCTGCCGGCGCCGGTAGCTGTTGTTCCCCCGGCGCCCCATCCCCCGGCCTCATCCGGTCAAGTGCTTCCTCGATGGTCTGCATCACCAATTCCGGGATGGCTTGGAGCATGTCTTCCAAAGTTTGCTGCAGTTGGCGCACGTTGCGATCGGTGGTTTCTATACGATCCATCAACCCCTCATCCGGGGAGGCCTGGCCGCTCCGGGCTTTCGATCTGTCCATCACCCAAGGCGGCGGCGCGGGCTCGAAGTGGGCTCCCAAAGAAGGTAGTCCTTGAACCCCTAATCCCTTGTCATACAAACTGTCCCATAGGGAAAGTCCCAAATGCGAATACGACTCTCGGGTGGTATCCGCATCAAACTGGCTCCAGCTCTGGGTGGAGCGTTCATCCTGGCGGTACTTCGGTCCTCGGGGGGTCAGAAACACGGACGCCATGCATCTCTTTGGGACCGCTCCCCCTCCCGATACCATTGCCACTGGCACCTCTGCCACGGTCACCGGCACTTCCGCCGTGGTCACTGGGACATTCCCCAGATCTGGACCTGCCGGGTCCTTCTCGTCCGGTTTAGGTTTCTCCTCTCAGTCATTCATATCGATAACGATAGATTTGCTAAGATAGAGAAAGAGGGATTCTGAACAGAATGTCAGACTCCTCCTCGCATCGTAATAAGCATGCTTTTGAAGAAAAGGTAACTTTATTAGAGCTGAAGGTGCATAACAGAATCACTGTTCAGAATGAGGGGTAAAAGCAATGGCAAAGCGTATAATAACCATTCAAACTACTACGGGCCAATTGCGGGGGTTCCCGCGCGCGCCCTTTAGCCTGAGAACTAACGATCCCAAGCCTCTCACGTTATCTTCTTCTCACAGTGTTTAGTGAGAGCGTCTCCACACTAACAAGCTCTGCATCCACCTGTGGCCTTGAGCGAAATAATTGTTTCGGCGAACTACATAAACATGCACATCTACAGTTCTACAGTGCAAGAGGCAAGCGCACACACATATACAGAATGAAAACAAAACATTGGCAGCTTGCTGACAGTTCCCCTCAGTCACCATGGCTAGTAGCCACTGATAGACCTATCCTCCATGAATCTATCTAATCCCCTTTTAAAGCTGTTTATTCCTGTGAACAAGTCAGCACACCATGTCAACATTCTCATTAAGGCATCCACCACAACTCTAAGATCTGTATCTCATAAAGATGCCAAAATTAAAAAAATAAATCATCTCTTGTCGGTAACTACCGTACATTTTCATCTTACCACATGTTTTAAATCTAACAAATGGGGGCTGGTTTTCCATAAGACGGTATATTTAGCAATATAATTGCCCATCCCTCTCAGACAGAAACCTTTGGAATTCCTGGACATGATTTAGCCAAAGTTTGGCACTTGCACTTCCTGTTGATTCCAGTGTTAGACATTTGTACTTGGCTGAGCAACTGAATCACAGAGATTTTTAAAAGCTTACGTCTGGCTAGATATATTTGCTTTTATTTACTTTTTTGGTTTAGAGATAGTACTTTGCCTTTCATTCGTTTCGTTTCAGGTATGAAAATATAATTAATATTAGATGATCAGCTATGATCCATCAAAATGCCAGTTTGGTGTAGTGGTTAGGAGTGCAGACTCTAATCTGGGAGAACCGGGTTTGATTCCCCACTCCTCTACATGCAGCTGCTGGTGTGACCTTGGGTCAGTTACAAGTTATTTCAGAGCTGTTCTCTTACCAGCAGTTCTCGAAAGAGCTCTCTCAGCCCCACCTACCTCACAGACTGCCTGTTGTGGGGAGAGGAAGGGAAAGGAGATTGTAAACTGCTCTGATCTTCTTCTTCTCACTGCATTTCCCAAAGTCACTTAGTTTGCTGCCATTTGTTAATAATTATTCCATCTACTTAAGACCATTGTATATTTGAGGTTGGATCCAACCAGCTTTTCTGTAGATAAATAAAGGCTGTGCTGGGGATCATGAGACCTGCATGGACAAAAACCGTGCAGAACTGGGGTGGTAGTACAGAGGAGAATTGGATGAGATTGAGTGAAAAAACTGGTCGGATCCAACTCGTTATTCTACAGGCAATGAGAACTGTCTATACAAACCCCACGGCTGTGGCTAGCAAACTGTGCTGCTTGATAAATTATCCCTTCTTTTCCCTTCTGACGAACGAACTACCGACCACTAGAATCCTGCTCTTTTATATGTTCCTATAATACAAATGAAATTTAAGAGTCCTACAGGATTGTAAAGCTGTAGAAATATTTGTCTTTCAAATCCCCCCCAGTCAAATAAATGTCTCTATGCCTTTCCTTTCATTCTGCAGTGAATTATACTGGGACTGAGCAACAAAAGAAAAATGCCTTCAGTACCAGAGCCCAGTTCTGGGGCACAAGAAGCAGTAGAATTTCTGAGCATGAACAGAGTACGTTTCCCTTGCTACTGAGAAGCCGCAGCCCACCCCCATGGGAATAGGCAACAAGGTTTCCAAGGCTAACAATATATCTTCCCAACCCCCCCAGCACCTTTATTTTTTAAAGAAATGCTATGTATCCTTACCAAACTGGTCTTTAAACTGGGTAAATCCTGCTCAAGACCATTTGTTACTCCAAGCAAGTGGTATTGCCAGCCTCCAGGTGGGGCCTGGAGTTGACTCAGAATTAGTCTCTAGACTACAGAGATTCCGTGGAGAAAATGGCTGCTTTGCGGGGCAGACTCTATGGCATTATCTCTGGCTGAGGTCTCTCTCCACCCTCCTCAGGCTCCACCCCCAAATCTCCAGGAATTTCCCAACTTAGAATCAGTAAATCTACCAGCAGGTAATGTTTGACAGCCCATTCAGGCTAAAATTGTGCTGGAGTTGGGAATCTCTCTGTGTGTGTTTTAGTTGTACTCAGGGGTCATTTCGTAGAAAAAGAGCTAGGGGAACTTATTAGCATAACTCATTAGCATATGCCACACCCCCTGACATCACCGGAAGTGTGTCATAAGGCCACACCCCCTGACATCACCGGAAATGTGTCATAAGGCCACACACCCTGCCCCCAACGGTCCCGGCCACCGCTGCTGGCCTTGCAGCTCCACTGCCGAACCCCATGAGGGGCCCGGCGGTGGACCTGCAAGGCCGGCGGGAGTGCAAGGAAGCCCCGCGAAGGCCCTCCCTGGCCCCAGGCAGGCAGGGGTGGGGAGAGGCAGGGAGAAAGCAACTTACCCTCCCAGAGGCAGGCTAACAAGCCACCTCTCTGAATGTCCTCACTGCCCCAGTAGGAGTCGCCGGAGGTCATAGGGCTGTCAAGCTGCGGTGGGGGATCCGCACGTCTTCACAGGTTCCCTGCCACGGGCGACAGCTATATGCGTTGCACCGCCGTCGCCAGGATGTGACGCTACGCGTCGCTCTGGCAACGACTCGTTGCCAGAGCAATGCGTAGCGTCACATCCTGGCGACGGCGGTGCAATGCATATCGCTGTCCCCCGCGGCAGGGATCCTGTGAAGACGTGCGGATCCCCCGCCGCGGCTTGACAGCCCTAGGAGGTCACCATGACTTCCAGGCACGCACACACACCCAAATGCAAAAATACCAACAACAAAAAAATTGTGTGCTGGGGAGAAAGAAGGGGAAAGGTGGCTTGGGAGGAGTACAAGGTTATCTAAGTAAGAGGGCTGAAATATTTGGGAAAGGGAATCTGAAAAGCAGTAGGCTTAGAACAGATAAAAGGAAGTACTTCACCCAAAGAGTAATTAACACGTGGAATTAATTCACTGCCGCAGAAGGTGGTGGTGGTGTCTACAAGCATAGACAGCTTCAAGAGGGGACTGGATAAACACATGGAACAGAGGTCCATCAGTGGCTATTAGCCACAAGGGGTCGTGGTGGCGTAGAGGTTAAGACGGTGAGCTGCAGACCGGAAGGTCTGTAGCTCGGCAGTTAGAGACCCAAGTGCCATGTGACGGAGTGAGCTCCCGTCTCTGGCTCCAGCTCCTGCCAACCTAGCAGTTCGAAAGCAAGAAATTGCAAGTAGATAAATAGGTACCACTTTGGTGGGAAGGTAACAGCGTTCCATGCGCTTCAGCATTTAGTCATGCGTCTTTGGACAGTACTGGCTCTTCAGCTTGGAAACAGAGAAGAGCACCGCCTCCTAGAGTCGGATCTGACTAGCTTTCGAGCAAGGGAAACCTTTACCTATAGGTGAAACACTCTGTCTGGGGCAGTGATGCTCTGTATTCTTGGTAAGTGGGGGACAAAAGTAGGAGGGCTTCTGGAGTTCTGGCCCTGATGATAGACCTGATGGCACCTGGGTTTTGGCCACTGTGTGACACAGAGTGTTTGGCTGGGTGGACCACTGACCTGATCCAATCTGGCTTCTCTTATGTTCTTAACTTACTGTTCATACAGTGTTGCAAATGTTTGTACAATAAGACCAGCGCTGAGCAGGGGGAATCCATTATTCCAGCATAAGCTTTTGTGAGTCAGAGCTCACTTCAACAGAGACATAAGTTTATTAGTCTTTAAGGTGTCACCAGACTCCTGTTTTATTTTGCTGCTGTGGACTTTTGTTGTTGTTCAGTCGCACAGTCAAGTCCGACTCTTCGTGACCCCATGGACCATATCACGCCAGGCCTTCCGGTCTTCCGCCATCCTCTGAAGCCATGAAATTAAAAGACGCCTGCTCCTTGGGAGGAAAGCGATGGCGAACCTGAACAGCATGATAAAAAGTAGAGACATCACCCTGCCAACAAAAGTCCGCATGGTCAAAGCAATGGTATTCCCAGTAGTAATGTATAGCTGTGAGAGTTGGACCATAAGGAAGGCTGAGTGCCGAAGAATAGATTCTTTCAAATTATGGTGCTGGAGAAGACTCTTGAGAGTCCCTTGGACTGCAAGGAGATCAAATCAGTCAATCCTAAAAGAAATCAACCCTGACTGTTCCTGGAAGGCCAGATGCTGAAGCTGACGCTCAAATACTTTGGCTACCAAATGAAAAGGGAGCACTCACTGGAGAAGACCCTGATGCTGGGAAAGATTGAAGGTAAAAGAAGGAGACGACAAAGGATGAGATGGTTAGTGTTATTGATGCAGTGAACATGAAGTTGAGCAAACTCCGGAGGATGACGGAGAAAAGGAGGACCTGGCATGATGTGGTCCATGGGGTCACGAAGAACTGGACTCGACTGTGCGACTGAACAACAACAACAAGCAAAAGAACAGCCCAGGGGTTCTGCCCCAAACATTATGGCGTTAGCTTTTGTAGTATGCAATAAACAACTTCTCAAGCATGCACGTTATAATAACTTCACATAGCAAGTACCGTATTTCTTCCATCCTTATTTTGGGCCCCTCACAAGTTACCTTTGTTCTCTTATCTTCCTCTATGCTTAGCCAGCAACTGGTGCTGTGGCCTTCGGCACATCTGCTACAGAACAATGGCTTTAGTTTTCAACATGTTTTCATACATGGGCTCATTCTATTCTTGCATGTTACATAGTCTAGTTACGTGTCAGCAAGCCAGCAGATAAGCTTTTTTATTTATTGAAACACAGAGACCATTTGTTCTGTGCTCAATACTCTCCCCCCCTCCCCAGGAATGCTTCTGTCTCTTGCTGTATCAAAAATAGCAAAATTGGGTGAAGACTCAGCTTAATGTTAGCTGCCTGCAGCAAATTTGTAAAATCTACCAAAATGGTGTTCTATTGTGCATCAATTTGAAACTCTTTTGGGGTGGTATGTAAAACCTTGGACTCATGCGGGGAAGAGGTGTTCAAAGGTTGCTTGGTTAGGTCAACTATAGAGGAATTTAGGTAATTAATTTTTTAAAAAAATTATTGGCAATCATGGCATTAACCAAGAAGAGAAAAGTAGAGGAAATTTTTTTCCTGAATTAGAGCACTCTTTGAAAGAAACAGCAATTCATTTTTAAATTTTTAAAAAATATTTCAAAAGACATGAACAATAAAGCTTGAGACAGTCGTACAAATCACTACGGTCAAGTAAAGAATGAAATCAGTATAACATGGGGAAATAGAATGACACCCTCCCATGACCCACTTAAACAATCAACTCCCCTTGTTCCACCTTTCCCAAAAATAAGGACCATTTATCTAAGGAACTACAAAATTCCCTCTCACTTTGAGAAGCGTCGAAATAAACAGTACATTTTTCCAATATGAAATAGTCCCAGACAACAGAGAGCCGGGAGGCAGCAGTGGGCAGGTTAGTGCTCTTCCAAAATCAGGCTATAGATGATTTGGCAGCTGTGAGCAGAACGTTAATTAACTCTCTTTTCATTACAAGAGGTTCATCTGACGACCAGTGGCCAAGAAGGAGCAACGTCGGGTCTAAAGGTAAGTCCACTCCTGTTATTGTATAAGTGACGACCAGAATTGCTGTACGTGATGGCATTCCCACCAATTATGGAAGAAAGTGGCTTTATTGCCAAAGTTTTTCCAACAAAACGGTGAGGCACAGGCTGAAATATAACAGAGCTTGACCAGAGTCATGTACCATCTGAACAGAACCTTCTAAGCCGCTGCACAAACCATCAGTGATCTGGAAACTTTGGCATGCATTTTCCAGATGTGGTCCCACTGATCCTCAGTAAAAGATTAGTTCAAGCCCTTGTGCCACGCCGTTTGGTAAGTGTGAAGTGTGTCTGAGTCCAAGGTAACGAAAATGGAGTACACGCAGGCAATGCATCCTTTCAGCGGTCCCTGTTTCAAAAGGAGCTTCTCAAAATTAATTAGAGGCCTTTTAAAGTAAGAGATTCCATCCAAGGGGCCAAGCGTATGCTGCAGTTGGAGATACTTCAACCAAGGCAGTATAACATTACACTGTGCCTCCGGTGTCTGTTTCGGGGGTATTCGGCCCTTAAAGACAACATCTACAATATGAGTGATCCCTTCTTGTCTCCACATGCGGAATGAATGGTGGTCTCTAGCTGGGGGAAACCATGATTGGCCCGTGGAAGGGCGGCAAATAGAAGCAAATTTAATCCAGGGTTGTTTGTAGTTCCAGAGGAAGCGATTAAGAGAACGTTGCCACTGTTTGAACATCACTGGTGGTACTGAGATGGGAAGCACACGAAATATATACAAACATTTTAGAAGGATGAACGATTTGATGGTATGTATTCTCTCAGACCAGTTCAGGAATTTTAGGTCCCATTTTTTCATCATATGGAACGATTCTGCAGCGATAGCCTTATGATTGTATTTTAATAAGTCTGAAAGGTTAGTTGGGATTCTGATTCCCAGGTAAGTCCAGTAATCCTTTGGCCATTGGAACGAGTAGTCCGATTTAAGTTGAGTTGCACTATTGGTAGTTAAGTTGATTGGATAAAGAATCGATTTGGGATGATTCAGTCTAAGGCCCGACACGGAGCCAAAGGTTGCCAGCGTTGCATGGATAGCGGCCAATGACGGAGCAGGATTAGTTACATACAGTACCATGTCATCAGCGAAGAGGCTGAGTTTAAA
Source organism: Gekko japonicus (assembly GCF_001447785.1). NCBI lineage: Eukaryota > Metazoa > Chordata > Lepidosauria > Squamata > Gekkonidae > Gekko > Gekko japonicus. Next base: position 1,842,201 of record NW_015167057.1, on the reverse strand, counting down.
TTCTTTTGGTCCAATTTGGAACCCTTGGAAGTCTGGATTGCTTCGGAGGTCATTGGCTAAAGGCTCCATAATAATGGCAAAGAGAAGCGGTGATAAAGGGCATCCTTGGTGGGTCCCACGGTGAAGAGCTATGGAGTTTGAGGAGTGGCCATTAATTAGTAACTGTGCCTTGGGGTGTGAGTATATCGCAGAGATAGCTTTGATGAAAGTTTGGCTGAATTGCATGTGTTGAAGAGTCGCCTGTAGAAAAGGAAATTCGACCGTGTCGAAGGCTTTTTCAATGTCCAGTGACAACGCTAATGAGTCGATGGTTCGGTGTTTGCGGCCATGGAAGATTAAGTTCAACGTTTTCCATGTATTGTCTATAATGTCGCACTGCGGTACAAAGCCCGTTTGGTCTGGATGTATATAATGACCGATAACCCCTTTGAGTCTTTCTGTCAGGACCTGAGTAAATATTTTATAGTCCGAATTCAGCAGAGAAATCGGTCTATACGATTTAAGATCCAATACGTCCTTCCCCTTTTTGGGCAAGAGAATTACATTCGCTTGATGCCACGATGAAGGTAATGAGCCTGATGTTAAAATGGCATTAAACACAGTCTCCAGGTGCGGGGTCAGTTCCTCCATGAAAGATTTGTAATATTCCACAGTGTAGCTCAAAAATGATGGTCATGGTCACAGAACAGACCGAAAAAAGAAGAAACTGTGAGGTAACTGCGGTAGAGAATATTTAAATAACAATCACAAAATGTATACAAAAATGTGTACAAAAAATCTATATATATAAATGCACAGAGGCAGTTGAAAATGGTGAAATTGACGATGATCTCCGGACTGTTGTATCGTTTCAATACTATTCTTCTTCCGAATGTGGATGAAAGCAGTGACTCTTGGTCTGTTATTTCAACAGGTACGTATCAACAATTTCATTAATGTTCACCGATGTATCATAACATAGTTGCAAGAGATTCTCTGAAAGAATGTTCCTAGGGCAAAGTGCTTGTTTAATGCTTCCCTGTGTTGCTCAGTAAGAACGGGAAGTTTCACTTTGGATGACAAATAAGCAAAGATATCACTCTCTGAGGGAAAAGTACAAAGAAGAGTAAAACCTCTCAAATTCCCAGAGGATGTCCTGGTTGGAAGATTTCAGTTGTCCATCCTTGCTTCTAAGGTTATTTATGTGTCTCTCCTCTCTTTGTCATTTGAGCTTCCATGCCAGCAGACGCAGCATTTTGGGACCTTTAACTGAGTGGTGATGTTTCCAAATAAGCGAGGTCGTGTGGAGATTGTGGAGGTCCAAGGATTCCAGCTGTTTCAGAAGTTGTGTAAGAACAGTGTATGTTTTAGGATTGCAAGTAGTTTTCTGTTGGAGTTCTAGCTGAGCAATCTTGTCACATAACTCTTTCTTTTTCAGACACTGTTTTTTATTGTGGGTTGATTGAAGAGCAATACATGTCCCCCGGATTACAGCCTTGGACGCGCCCCAGAGAGTTTCGACCGAAACATCCCTGTGTTGCTCACGTCTGAAGAAGGTCAAGATCTCATCTCTGAAAATGAAAAATAAAATTGTGTTCTAAAAAAAAAAAGATCTCATCTCTGATTTTCCCCAAATATTCAGAATTTTGCAAGTGCCACGATGGAGCCCTTTTGTTCTTATTCAAATCTGCTAGTATGCACATCACCGGGGCATGGTCTGACCATCTTTGGATCCCCATTTCAGAGGATATTATCTTGGTGGCCAGGTAAGTGGAGGTCAGGATATAGTCCAGGCGTGTATAGTTCCGATGTAGCAGATAATAGTATGTGTAGTCTCTACTAGAGCCCTTTTGAAGTCTCCAAATATCGACTAAGTTGTAGGTTTCCAAAAGTTTAGGAAGAGCTTAAACTAGGGATGCCAATTCCCCCCGGGGGTGGGGAACCCCCCGCTCGGGAGGCCCGTTCCCCGCCGCCACCGGATTGGGCCCCCGGGGGGAACCCCCCCAAAAAAGCACGACACCCGGAAGTGACACAAGCATGTCGGGGATGTTGGGGGTGGGGCCACAATCATCCGAGGGAAAACTCTATGATTTCCCCTCGGATGATTATGGCCCCACCCCCAACGTCCCCAACGTGCTTGCGTCACTTCCGTGTGATGTGCTTGCGGCGCGCTCGCACTTTGCGCGCGCACAAAGACTCCCGGAGCAAGGCTGGACTCCCCCGCTCCGGAACAGGTAAGCACTTGGCAACCCTAGCTTAAACCGAGGCTTTCTTAGGTTCTCTGGGTTTCGTGTTGGACCTATCCAGTACCCTGTCCATCAGATAATTAAGGTCGCCTCCAAGGTTGGAATATAGGTAATTAATGAATGACAATGGGTCCCAGTAAGATAGATTCAGGTGGGTAGCCCTGTTGGTCTGAAGCAGCAGAACAAAGTTCAAGTCCAGTGGCACTTTTAAGACCAACAATGTTTTATTCAAGGTACAAGCTCTCATGTGTGCGCACATGTATCTGAAGAAGTATGCATGCACATGAAAATGTATACCTTGAATAAAACTTTGTTGATCTTAAAGGTGCCACTGGACTCGAACTTCATTCTAATGGGCCCCATGTTCACTTGAGGATGCATTCTTTTAAGAGTACCACTCTGGAAGGCTGCAGAAAAAATGACCACAAATCTCTTTGTATATAATAGAGAAGGTATATGGAATGGGGTTGTGGCCTCTTTGGCGAACATAATGGTCACAGCAAGGCGGGGTTCCCCCCCCCCATTAATTACGCTATTTACATTTGCTTTCAGATGGTTATTAGGTAGATAATTGGTTTCCCAGGATGAATTCTAACCCCACTATACAAGATGGGGATCCCATAGGATCCCATATACACCTTAAAGGAATGTTGATTCATCTAGGATATTTCAGATCACAGAAGTTAAGCAGGGTCCTCAGCCCTGGTCCGTATTTGGATGGGAGACCACCAAGGAAGTCCAGGGTCACTACGCCGAGGCAGGCAATGGCAAACCACCTCAGAATGTAAAAAATATTAAAACGTAAAATAAGGTCCCAGTCACACGAGCGAGATAATCCGGGGGGGGGGGAGTGAGGCTTTTTGCCTTGGAGCAAAATGAAGCGCAGTAGCTCAATCAGACGTTCCTCCGAGGCTCCGTGCTCAGGCCGTCAGCCGCCGATCACACGTTGATGGTGAAGCGTGGCAAAGAAGGGGGGAAGAAAGAAGCTGCATGGCACGATCACACATGCAGCGATTGCAAGCCGCCACTTCCCGATCAGACGGGCGTTGTTTTTTCCCCAAACCGGAGTTCCCGCATATGTATGACCACGGAAGCGAATCCATAGATTTGTGCATGCACACAAAATAATCTGGTGTGAGACGGGATGCACACGTGTGCCGGATTCGAGGGGATACTAGCGCTTCCGCAATCCGACGCCCGCCCACGCCCCATGTTTTCCAGAAAATACTGCACTTTCCCAGGTATCTTTTTACTCCGCATCTTCGTCGGGGTGATAGAGGTTGCCAACGGGTGCAGAACACTTGCCAGATGTTCCCGTGTGATCGCGCCTGTGAAATCCACCAGGCGTTCGTCCCTATCGCACGGCTAATTTTGTGTGTGACTGGGACCTAAGTATCACAGGTAGATATCTGGCTTGGAACTTCCCTGCATGGTATGACTGGCTGCAGACCTTTGGCATCCATTTTGTGGCTGTACCACTACTCCCCCCCCCAATGGCAGCCATTTTGTGTGGTGGCCTCCACTAAGTGTTCTCAAAGTTCCAGAACTGACCATAAACTCAACAAGGATCTACTGGACAATTTTTGGAAGTCCACAATGTTGACTATAAATTAATTACATCAACTGCCTCTCTCAGAAGCCCAGCACAAAGTGAGCAACCCTCCCCCTCCCCCATTTTCTCTGTATATCCAAAAAGAACTAATTTGAGGGGGAACAGGAGTTTCTTCCCTTCCTCCCTCTCTCACCCATCTCATCCCTCTCCAAAGCCTCAGGCATGCAGAAATAACTCAGAAGAAGCATAGGGTCTTCTCTCTCTCAGCCCCTCTGGTTTTCCAACAGCATACTGCCTTCCACAAATTTACTATCCTTTGCTTTGCATCAGGCATTGGAGAAATAAAGAGAGCCAAGGTCTTTTGTGGATTCAGTTTCAATTGGCTCTGTTTTAGCCATCCAAACCACGTCCTCCAAACTGTAGGCCAAACTAGATGGGGCGGTATCTGGCCATCCGTCCATTAACAGATTTTTTGTTGTTGTTCAGTCGCACAGTCGAGTCCGACTCTCCACGACCCCATGGACCAGATCACGCCAGGCCTTCCGGTCTTCCGCTGTCCTCTGAAGTTTGCTCAACTTTATGTTTGTTGCATCTATGACACTGTCTAACCATCTCATCCTTTGCCGTCCCCGTCTTCTTTGACCTTCAATCTTTCCCAGCATCAGGGTCTTCTCCAGTGAGTGCTCCCTTCTCATTGGGTGGCCAAAGTATTTGAGCTTCAGTTTCATTATCTGGCCTTCCAGGGAACAGTCAGGGTTGATTTCTTTTAGGATTGACTGATTTGATCTTCTTGTAGTCCAAGGGACTCTCAAGAGTCTTCTCCGGCACCATAGTTCAAAAGAATCTATTCTTCGGCGCTCGGCCTTCCTTATAGTCCAACTCTCGCAGCCATACATGACTACTGGGAATACCATTGCTTTGACCATGCGGACCTTTGTTGGCAGGGTGATGTCTCTACTTTTTTTTCTTCTTCAAAAACAATTTATTAGGTTATATTAAGAGGTCAAACATACATCATACTACTAATTGTTATACATCCTTTTCTCCTATTTCCCCACCCCTTTTGACTTCCCACAGTGCTCCAACCTCCAGCCCACATCTTAAATTCTCTCCCTTTCCCCCTTACTTGTTAATCACATTCTACAGGTAACATATCTTTCAACTATTATTCTTATACATTTATCCTTCTTCTAATATCATAGTGATGTCTCTACTTTTTATCATGCTGTTTAGGTTCGCCATCGGTTTCCTCCCAAGGAGCAGGTGTCTTTTAATTTAATGGCTGCTGTCACAGTCTGCGGTGATCTGGGATCCCAGTAACGTGAAGTCTGTCACTACTTCCACGACTTCCCCTTCTATTTGCCAAGGAGTGATGGGGCCGGATGCCATGATCTTAGTTTTTTTGATGTTGAGCTTCAAGCCCACTTTTGCGGTCTCCTCTTTTACCCTGAACAAGAGGCTCTTAAGGTCCTCTTCACTTTCTGCCATTAGAGTGGTATCGTCTGCATATCTGATATAGCTGGGTATTATCAGAGTACTGACGGCAACCCAGCCCGAGCCTCTGTGCCAGCTGGAGAGAGAACTGCCCCTTGAGGGACTCCGCACACCAAAGGATGGTATGAGGATACCCTCTCTCCTAGCACCACTCTTTGTCCCCGACCCTGGAGAAATGAGGTAAGCTACTTCAAGGCAGCCCCTCAAACTCCCACAGTGGTGAGGCGGTGGACCAAAAGAACTTCCCTGACCGTGTCAAATGCTGCTGTTAAGTCAAGCAACAACAGTAGCGCCAACCCACCTCGATCCAACTGCCTACAGAAGTCGTCCGTCAGGGCAACCAATGCCGTCTCCATCCCGTGACCAGGGCGGAAGCCAGACTGGAGTGGATCCAAGGCTGGTGTATCCTCCAAGAAACTCTGAGCTAGCCCACTCTCATCAGATCTTGGCAGCTAAGAAGGGTCAGCCCAGGCTAGTATTTGGATGGGAGACCACCAAGGAATACCAGGGTCGTGACACGGAGGCAGGAAGGGGCAAACCACCTCTGAACGTCTCTTGCCTAGAAAACCTTACCGAGCGTCATAAGTCAGCTGTGACTTGACAACATGATCCACCACCACCAGATCACCTTTCCCGCTTCCACAAAAAAGATATGGGCTGAAGGCAGTTTACAATAGAAGCAACTATTATTCATACAATAATATCTGAAATTCAGTCATAGTATCAACTTGATCATTAAGGAGAGGTTGGTTTTTTTAAGCCACTGTTGCTTTCCAACAAGTTTGAACAACCACTTAAAAATTCAGGTAAAAATCCTGCAGGAGTGAGATAAGGAGGAAACAGTGTATACCTCTACTGGCAGCCTGTTCCATTGCATTGGTGCTGCCACTGAGAAAGCCCTGCAGCAGGCTGCCACGGATCTAACTTGCTTATGGGATAATTAGAACTGATTGGCTGGCACACACATTTATGGAGAACTACTTCCGTCTAAAAACCAACATGTTTGTTTCTCTGTACCTTGCCAGCAATAGGCTGGGAAATACCTGATGATTTTGGGGGTGGAGCCTGTGGAAGGCGGGGTTTGGGGAGAGGAGGGACCATCAGCAGGGTATAATGCCATGGAGTCCATCCTCCAAAGTAGCCATTTTCTCCAGAGGAGCTGATCTCTGTCATCTGGAGATCAGCTGTCATCTGGAGATTAGCTTCAGAATAAGCTAAGGAAGAAAAAGGAAATGGAGGGAAATGGAGGGAATGTCAGACCTCTAAAGAGGAGTATATGAGAGTTACTTGGTACTGCAGATCAGCCATCAGGGAAACCAAAGCTCGGTATGAGTTGGGTCTGGCCAGGGAGGCTCACTACAATAAGACAAACTTCTACAGGTATGTGAGAAGCAAATGCAAGGTAAAAGAGGAAATTGGACCGCTTTTGGGAGTAGAAGGAGAAACTCTGGTGGAGGACAGAGAAAAAGCAGACAGGCTTAACGACTTTTTTTGCCTGTTTTCTCCCAGAAGAACTCGAGCCCATCTAGAGATGGCATAGGACATAACAGGACACCTGAGTGTCCAGTTGACATTGACAGGGAGGTTGTGGAGAGGCACCTGGCTGCACTGGATGAATACAAATCCCCTGGGCCAGATGGTGTGCACCCAAGAGTGCTCAGAGAACAGTCTAATGAACTTGCAGAGCCTCTGTCCATCATCTTCAAGGCCTCCTGGAGGACTGGAGAGGTGCCACAAGATTAGAGAAGAGCTAATGTTATCCCAATCTTTAAGAAAGGGAAGAAGGATGACCC
>NW_015167057.1:1792824-1834449 GCF_001447785.1 Gekko japonicus | reverse complement strand
TATATAACTGCTATGTGAATGTAAATACTGATATGTGAATCGCCTGATTGAGATGCCATGTTGAGCTTCATGCTGGGCTAGGATCCTAATGTAACCAATAGGAGCCCTAGCCCAGAGAGTGTCTACCAATCACGCTGTAAAGCGGGACCGCTTGTGATTGGACTTTATATCTTCAACCTCATAGGTTGTTATTTGTACAGGGGGTGTGGCTACACTAGCCGGGAATGTTTAAATATCGACAAGCCAGTGTATGTATGTCCTGTCTCGTCTCGTTCTGATGATGGGTCCTGGCTGGCGATCGTTGTTCCGTAACTAAGCTGAAGAATAAACCGCATTCTTGCTGAATCACTCTCCGACTTTCTTTGTTAAGCGCACGACTTAACACAATGGGTTTAAATTACATGCAGAAAGGTATCGGCTGGATATTAGGAAAAGCTTGTTCACGGTCAGTGGTTCAGAGGTGGAACCAGCTGCCTAGGGAGGTGGTTAGCTCCCCTTCACTGACAGCTTTCAAGAAGAGGCTGGACGAATATTTGCCATAGATGCTTTAGGCTGGTCCTGCATTGGGCAGGGGGTTGGACTAGATGGCCCCTTCCAACTCTATGATTCTATGATTCCATAAATAGTGGGAGATCTTCAGGCCCCACCTGGAGGCTGGCAACTCTACTGTACCTGTGTATGTATCTTTATGTATGTGTATACACAGAGAGACACACACCTAACTGCACATATCTGCTGAAGTGGATTTTAGCCTGTACAAGTTTACCCCACAATAAATCTTATTGTCTTTGAGGTGACGCAAAAGGCTTTCATGCTTTTGCAGTAGCAAAGCTTTAGAATTCGTTTCTTGGAGGAATGTTAGCAGTGAAGAATCTAACTCATTGGCTTTCATTCGTCTTGCTATTTCACAGGGAATAGCAAGCTGCCCAAACAAAGTCCAAACTTTGGAAAAAGAAAACAAGTTCTACAGAGAATTTGGTGGCTCTCTCCTGGCAAAGTAATGCCCCTGCCATAAGGGGGGTGGGGGAAGCACGGGCAAAGTGCGGCTTTTGAAAGCCACACCAAAAGAGACACACGGTGGCGGGATCACATAGATCCCCTGAGCCGCCGCGCAGTTCCTCCCCGGCATGATCAGATGCCAAGGGGAAGCCACTGAAGGCAGAGCGTAGCAGCTGAACTGCGCATGTGTGTGCATGCGCAGTTCGGCCGGGAGCCTGGATTGTTCCGGACGACGGGCGCGCCGGCAATTCCACGGCCGCGCTTGATGCGGCGTTTCTGGTAAGTCCTCCTCTGTAGGAGGTTCTTTTTTGCAGCGGGTTTTCCGGCTTTAGGGACGGATTGGGGACGGGTGTGCGCCGCTTCCCAGATGTTGCGGTGAGATCGCGCCTGTTTGCTGCGCCCCCGATCTGTCCCTCTCCCGGGCCAAAACCTTCCGTGTGACCGGGACCCATAAGAGGTATCTCTAGGAAAACTCAAAAACTGGGGTGGACTAACTTCAATATTACATGACCTATTTATTTTTAAAATAAAACCCCAGATGTTTGCTTTATTTAACAAACAAAGCAAAACTCATGATCTCTTAACAATTAAGGTGCTGTTTAATTGATCGGCACATACACTTTTGTGGATGAACGCATCATAAGGAGTACTTTGCTGGATCGGATCAAGGTCACCTCAACCGGCATTCTTTGCAGGAATCCTTCGCCTTGCCCCAGTTTTAAAGAACGGTGGGAAATCAAAACATGCAGGGAAGTTAAACGGAGAAAGTGGATTTCCCAGACAAGAGAACCAAATTAAAGCGGCTGTCCTTTGGGTGCTTCAACATGACAGCAAAAAAAACCAACACTTTTTGTGGATTAATGCAATACTAGAACAAACCCAGTTATGTGACAATCACATATTTACTACCCCAGCATTAGTGACCGACTGCACCAACCACTCCTCTGTGCAAGGTAGTTTAGTTGTGCTAATAAATTCTCCTCTGAGAAGGTTGCACAGAAATGCTGTTCTAGTAAATGCTGTGTAACCTTTTCAGGGGAGAATTTACTAGTGCAACTGAACTATCTTACACAGAAGAGTGGTTGGTCACTAATGCTGGGGAACAAGAAACTGTGTGGTTGTCACATAACTGGGTTTGTTCTAGTATTGCATTAAACCACAGCATACACACACATATAACAACACAACCACCGGGCCTTTGGTTGAGGCCAGCAATGGTTCCTTACATCTGCCTGGCACCCTCCCCCCATGACTGAATGTTAGCATGGCCATCTTGTTTTTAAAATGTTTTGAAATGTTTAAGTGCTTGAATGTTTTAAATATTGAGTTTTTATGGTTTTAACTTATTTTACACTGTACCAAATTAGATTGTTGTGAACCTCCCTTAGCCCCACACAAGGTAGGAAGGGCAGTTAGAAAAAGAATCTAATATACTAAATAAATAAATAGCCCTAAAAAAAACCCCAAAAAAGGTCAGTAAGGAAAGCACTGGACCAATATGGTTTGGTGGGAATTCAGATCACCAGTATTTTCAACAACAAGGATAGGGCCTGTCTTGAAAGCACCACTCTTAACAGACAGAAGCAAGTTAATTGAAAACAACCGGGCTTGCTTCTGAGTAACCATGGTGAGGATCAAGGACTTCAACTGGGGATTGAGTTTAATTGCAGTAAGAAAAGGTAAAAATGAGCCACGGGGAAAAAAACCACTGGGGATTTCCTTTCAAACAATAACGCAGAAGACTTTGGATCCAGCCTGGTTTTCTGCTGGTGAAAAATGACAGAGGGATCCCCTTTGACCCCCACCCCCCACCCCAAAGGCTACACTGGGCATCATGGGTCCTGGCATGGACAAAAAACCATGTGGGATAAGGAGTTACAATAAGGAGAGAAACCAGGCAAGATTTAGCAAAAAAGTGGGTTGGATCCATTTGTCCTAACAAGAGAGTAAATTATTTGTAAGTACATTAAGCAAATTGGAGAGATGGTTATCACATTCGTTCCTTCATTTTCTTTGTTTAAGGCTCTTAAGGTTTGTATAAAAAAGTAAAGGTTCCCTTGCTGGAAAGCTAGTAGAATCCGACTCTAAGGTTGCGGTGCTCATCTCCGTTTCAAAGCCGAAGAGCCGGCGCTGTCCGAAGACATTATAGAAAGATACAAATCTGTACTTATTGGTCTCATGTAATGGAAGTTAGAACAGGATAGTGTTATGGCTTTAAATCAGGCTGCTATAATCACTTTGTACATGAGATATCATAATTTACCTCTTGTTTCTATCTATAATTAACAGGCCTTTGGGGTAATACTGGAATATGGTTTTCAGGGGAGGATTTTGTTAGTCTTTTAGGTTAAAATTCCTGAGTATTGTACTCACAGTTAAGCTTTTGATGTGGATTCCAGTGTAATTATTCCTGCACTCAAACTGAAATTTGTTCTGGGTTAAGGTAATGATTCATGTTTCACCATACATTCTGAAAGATATAAAAAGTGTGATGATTTTTTAAAAATTGAGAATGGTAAAAAGGAAAAAAAGAAGGGCAAAGAAGTAAATGGGAAGAGCAAACAAAAGGAAAACAGGGGAAAATAATTCCAGTGGGGTAGCTGTATTATGTTGCTCTGTTGTGGCAATAATTTTTTCTTCCAATGTAAATTTTCATAAACACTGCCTCTTCCAAAGCGGGGGGGGGGGGGGGAAGACACAGCCATGCAGGCACCTTTTCAAAGTGGCACAGTCTGGTTTGTCTTAGCGAGACCTCCATCAGATGGACACCAAATTTCTCAAGATTTCTTCTTTGGAAAAAAAAATCTTTTGAGAAAGCACAAGCTTTTGTCTCCTTGCTGTTTTTGATTTGCTCTGTTTTTTGTTTAAAAAGCCTTTAGTTTTCAAAACCTTTCCTTTTTTTATTTCCATATGGCCTCATTTAAGGTAAATTTCCCCAGCAATTTGCCTAAACTGAATCCATTGAGCTATTAACATGCAGATGTTAATAGCCCAGAGATACTCAAAAGCCGGGAGTTAAAATTCCAGGCTGTTTGTGGTGGTTTGAAGGTTGGGGGGGGGGGGAGGGCTCCCGCCCTTATCTGCAAGGAAAGAAAAGAAATCTTCTAAGGGGAGGGAAGCAACCTTCCTTTTAGGGTCTTTAGAGACTGATAAACGAAGGCGTTAAAAGGGCCTCTGTCTTCCTCACTCCCCAGCCAGAAAGCATTGTTCATTCTTCTCCACTGACTGTATGTAAACAGAATAAATGAAGACTTTTAAGGATGGCTAATCCCTCAACCTCTTCCCCCTCCATCCAGGTTTCAAATGTCCCCCAGCCTAGATTAAGGAGTTGGATGGCCTCCTTCCCCTCTCAGCAGCTTGCTGTTTTAACTTGCTTTCATCTAATTTATCACTGACACTTTGACACCACATTAAAATTAAGGAATCTGCACTCCCCCCCCCACGCACACATACACGCCTCATCTCCTTTTCTCAGGCCAGCCTTCCCAGAGCACACGCATCTGTGTCCCCCTCAGTCCCCTGACGTTTATGAAACGGATTGAGGCAAAAAAATATATTTTGGGGAGAGAATTCAGAAGGTGGAAGAATTCACCCAAGGTATTCTAAAAAGGCCCTGACCTGGATAGCCCAGGTTAGCCTGATCTCAGATCTTTCAAGCTAAGCAGGGTTGGCCCTGGTCCGTGTTTGGATGGGAGACCACCGAGGCAGGGATACCAGGGCTGAGGAATACCAGGGTTGTAGGGGCCAGGCAATGGCAAGCCACCTCTGAATGTCTCTCACCTTGAAAACCCTACAGGGTGGCCATAAGTCAGCTGTGACTTGACAACCACAATAATTCTAGAAGGGCAGCTGCTGCCCCGCAGAAGCAGGCATCCCTTTATTGACTTCTTGATACGCGGCATTGATTATGCCTGAGAAATGCGGCCCTGAAGTGCCTCAAAGAGTTTGGCAGGGAGTTCTCTTGCAAAAGCCCCACTAAAAATAAACCGGAACACGGAATCCTGAGGGCTGAACAGGAGAAGGTCCTGCTCGATCAGGCCCAAAGATTATGGTCCTTCGTTAGTTCAGGGAGGAGGAGGAGACGGCTTGCCTTGGAAGCAGGACTCCTCCTTTCACCATTGCAATTTCACATGAAATTGGAAACCACCGCTTTGTATAATATTTAACATGGTTTGCGGTTAGGTTTGAGGGTTTGGTGCGGGGAGGGGCTCGTGTTTCATCCATGCGGCGAGTTCTCTGTTTTTCTCTCTTCCACCAAGATGTTTCATCAAAGCAGAAATGTAGATGCAGAAGAGACATTGGAGGGGGGTGATGTACTTTTCCGGGAGACAGAGAGAGAAAGGGAGAGGGGGAAAAATATCAAAGAACTTTGTTTTTTAAAAGTTAAAAGCCCGAGCTCAGTTGTGGGTAGATGGGTGGGTGGTTTTGAACAATGCACATGTCTTTTGAAGGCAAGATTGCAAGAAACATTTAAAACTAAACCAGAATCCTCCAATTCCCCCCTACACATGGAATGGTATTTTTTTGTTGTCCGTAAGGTAGGGTAAGGTAAGGTAAGGTAGGAGCTGCGGTGGCTCAAGTGGTTAAGACGCTGAACTGCAGGCTGTGGAAGGTCGGTAGTTCAGCAGTTCGAGACCCGAGTGTGCCGCATGACGGAGTGAGCTCCCGTCTCTAGTTCCAGCTCCTGCCAACCTAGCAGTTCGAAAGCAAGAAATTGCAAGTAGATAAATAGGTACCACTTATGTGGGAAGGTAACAGCGTTCCGTGCGCCTTGGTGTTTAGTCATGCCGGCCACATGACCACGGAAATGTCTTCGGACAGCGCTGGCTCTTCGGCTTTGAAACAGAGATGAGCACTGCAACCCTAGAGTCGGATTCGACTGGCTTTCGAGCAAGGGAACCTTTACCTTTTTAAGGTAGGGTTGCCAGGTCCCCCCTGGCCACCAGCAGGAGATGGGGGATGGGTTGCCAGCTCCGGGTTAGGAAACTCCTGGAGATCTGGGGATGGAGCCTGGGGAGGACAGAGACCACAGAGGGGTACGCCATAGAGCCCACCCTCCCAAGCAGCCATTTTCTCCGGGGGAACTGACCTCTGTACTCTGGAGCTGAGCAGTCATTCCAGTGGATCCCCAGGTCCCACCTGGAGGGTGGCATCCCTACCATAAGGACCAAGATCAATGCTTCTTCTGAGCTGTGGAGTCCTGTGAGCAAAAATCCTACTTTGTGAGCTCCGGGCATTAAAGTTGTGAGTGGTTCGACTGCTGCATAAATTAGTTTGCTCTGGAGGCATCCTTCCTGAGCGAAGACAAACATCTCTGAGTCAGAGGCTAAAAAACTGTGAGCTAGCTCACACTAACTCATCTTAGAGGGAACACTGACCAAGATCAACTTGCATGCTCACAAAGTAGGTTCCCTTTAAAATTAAGCTCATAGTTCTCAGAAAGACAGAAAATGTCAAAGTCCTGCGTATATTTAATCACACTCCTGCAACAGCCATGTAAGGTAGAGCAATATGCTCATTCCCCACTGAGGGTGAAAACAGTAGTTGGCCTAGGAGACTGCATATGTTCTAAGTGCAGACTAGAGCCCCAAATGGCCAGGTATTTATTTGAGACATTTTCATCTCACTTTTTCTCCCAGTGATGACCCAAAGTGGCTTACGTCATTCTCCTCTCTATTTTTCCCCACAGCAACCCTGTGAGGTAGGGCTACCAACCTCCAGGTGGGTAAATAGCCAGTGAGAGATTCATGGAAAGAAGGTTAAGGCAAAAACAAAACCATGAACAAATTACTATGAACCAAATGTGTTATTCATGTTTTACAAAGATACTCTTATAAACAATCTACATTCAATACACACAACAATACACAATACATATATATTCAATACATATACGATCATAATTCATATATACTCAGTCCATAAACATTCCCAATCCCATCCAAATTTCTTAATGGAATAAAGCGCTTGTGCCAAATAAACGTTTCCAGATTGCTAATTTCAAAGTACAACAGACGAATGTTCCAAGTTATTCAGCTTCGAGAGTGCACACGTGAAGACTGTTGAAAGGACACTTCCTGGAATAACACATTTGGTTCACAGTAATTTGTTCATGGGGTTGGGGGGGGGGGGTGTATTAACCTCCAGGTGGGGGCTGGAGATCTCTTGCTTTTACAACTGAGCTCCAGATCAGTTCCTCTGGAGAAAATGGCTTTTTTCGAGGGTGGGCTGTACGGCATTAGGGTTGCCATCTCCAGGTTGAGTGATTTGGAGGCGGAACCCGAGGACGGCAGGGTTTGGGGCATAATGCCACATATTCCAACATCAAAAGCTGTCGTTTTCTTCAGGTGAACTGGTCTTTGTCACCTGGAAATCAGTTGTGATAGCGGGTGATCTCCAGCTACCAACTGGAGGTTGGCAACCCTACATTACACCCTACTGAGGTTCCCTCCCCAGGCTCCACCCCCAAAATCTCCAGGGGAGGGGCCGTGGCTCAGTGGTAGAGCATCTGCTCAGCATGCAGAAGGTCTCGGGTTCATGGGATCTCCAGTTAAAAAGGATCAGGCAGTAGGCGATGGGAAAGACCGCTGCCTGAGACGCTGGGGAGCCGCTGCCAGTCTGAGTAGACAGTACTCACCTTGATGAGCCAAGGGTCCCTTTCCGTGTAAAGCAGTTTCATGTGTGCATTCAGTTCAAGGCCGTAGCCGGTGGCGGAGCACATGGGGCAGCACCCCCTATTAAAGCTACAGCACAGGCCTGCAGCCCAACCCCCCCCACACTTCCATTTTTATAATTTTCTTTGTGGCGCTCACTTGGGGGGGTGTACGGGGTGCCCCCTGACTTATTTAAAGGCCCCCCCAAATTAAAAAATCCTGGCTATGGGCCTGCTACAGCGCCCTCACCGCTGGTGGCACCGGCTCCACAGCTGCCTCATCCTTGTCTAGCTCCGTGCCCTGGTTTCTAGCAGCCATGATCCCGGCCCCAGCGGCTGCCCCAGAAGCCAAAGCCCACCTCCTCTCTCCTTCCTGGGCAATGAGCCTCAGTGGCTTCCTGGGGCTGCCACGTCTCCCCGTTCTTAGGTCCGAAGGCAGAGGAAAGGGCTGAAGAGTGGAGAAAAGCGGTCGCTATTATGCCTACGCAGCTCTTTGACAGCAAGTGCGGCGTGTCCTTTACGTCCGATGCCTGCAGGGAAAAGTTGTTGCCACTGCCATGTAGTCTGCAGCTGCCCACTCCGGCCCCTTTGCCTCTTGCCCTCCGGCCGTGGCGCACGGCGTGCCAGGCCCACTGAGTCCCGCATTCCCACAACTCGCCGGGTCCAGCGTGTGAACAGCCAAACGGAATGTTTGTGCTTGGCACTTTGCAAGGTTCGCAAAACACGGGCAGCTCTGGTTCTGCAACCGCGTCCTTGGCTCCGTTTACAATACCTTGTAAAGCTTTCAGCTCTCATCTGGTGATTGCAATTCTTTTCTGGATTTGTGTGTATGTAAACACTGCAACCGGATTTAATTTAATCCCCGCCTTAAAAAAAAAATTCCTGGCTACGGGGCTGGTTCAGTTATTTCCCAATCCAGAGCTGGCAACCCTCCTGTGAGGTAAGTCAGGCTGAGAGGGAGTCACTGGCCCAAGGTCACCTAGTAAGCTTCATGGTACACGAGGGATTCAAACCTCACTCTCCCAGATCCTAATGTGACTTAATTATTGTATGGCACTGCGTGTAGAATAGCCAGGAGATCCTAGGATTGTCTGGCAGCCGCAAGTCCTTAGCGTTGTGCTAGTGACAAGCTAGACTTGTTTTTAGGGGCTGAGAGAGCTCTGAAAGAACTGTGACTGACCCAAGGTCACCCGGCTGGCTTCATGTGGAGGAGTGGGGAATCGAACCCAGTTCTCCAGATTAGAGTCCACCACTTTTAACCACGACGCCAAACTGGCCCTCTTTCCTAATGTGACTCTCTAACCTAGGGGCGTAAACCATAAGGCCCGGGGGCCAGAACCGGCCCATCCAGATGTCAGCAAGCTGCCAAAGAACTCTGTGTAACCTGTGTATAGTCCTTCTCTTCCCTCCCTGGTTTTCTCCGACCCCAATGCGCATGTATGCTACCAGCAGCCTGCAAACTGCATTCCTTTCTCTGTACGTTAGTACTGCTTTGAAACGTAGCTATCTACAAGGTCAACAGGTGTGGAGATGGAGTTGTGTCTTCAAGTATGCTATAATGAGCTAGGTCATGAGAAGCTAGTAATTGTTTATCTTTGAGGACCGTTTTCTTCTCAGGCTTTAGGCGCGCAATTCGGAAGCACCCGTGAAAGCGGGAACCATGATTATTGGTTATTACATTGTATGAATCTGTTTATTATCTGGTGCCCTGCAGTCCCTAGCCATTCCAAACAGTTTCTGTGTACCAGCTTTCTTCGTTACTTCAATAAATACTACTTTGCTACAAACGTGTATTCGATTGAACGTGTGGAGGATTCGGACACCAGGGCTCTTACCTGGCTCCCAAGTAAGTGGTATATATGGAAATGTAAGGTACTCCCCCTTTTATGGTATCCCTTGGGGGAAAACCTAGTCTTGCACATGATTAAATACATTTATTGGGGCTTTTGTGGGCTCCCCAGTAAATCAATTGCTTTCACTGCTAGGAATCAATTGCTTTTGTATTTTGAGTAAAAAATAATATTGTTCATTGGGTTTGCCTGCGTCCTTTATAAAGTTTATATCTCCGGTACCTGACATTACACACATGGCCTGAGCAAACAAAGTGACATTTATGTCAGATCCAGCCCTCATCACAAATGGGCTCGACACCTCCGCTCTAACCACTACAGGTTGAGGCAGGAAAGAGAAACAGCAGAAGGGGGAAGGGCTTGACCCTCCCGATTGCAGCCATGCTCCTAAGCACCCGTCTTCCATCCCCTCCCCCCAATGAGCTTCGATAGACATGGCAAATTGTGTCTTTTAATATGGGGAGGCAAGAAAAGGGTTAAGCCCCTCCTGCCCTGGGCTGCTTCTCAGCCCCAACCCGCTTCCCCTCACCCTTCCAGGCCACCCAGGGCTGCTTTCACCAAAAGAGAAATAACAGCTGTATCTCGCCTGCATTTCTGGGTTCTGTTGAGGCAGGCTACGGGAGAACTGAAATGACAGCTTGGTGGTGTGCATACGCGCTTCAGCATTACACTGCGTCAGCTCTTAACGTACCTTGCCTCTAGGTGGGCAGCCGTGAAGCAGGAGAACAGAGTTTGAGTCCAGGGGCACCTTTAAGGCCAGCCACATTTTATTATGCTGGCGTGAAACTGCTTAGCTCCTGCCTTGAATAAAACTTTGCTGGCCTTAAAGGTGCCCCTGGACTCAAACTTTGCCTCTGTTCGTTGTTCTCTAACTCTGTAATTGCAGCGCTGTTGCATTGGTCACTGGTCGCCTCATGCTGTCTGATTACACTGTTTTATATCCTGTAGTCTGTCTTGCATCTCAGTGAAAATGGCAGACTGTAAATAGAGTAAACACTACACACATCGGAGGATGCACCTTGGACTGACCTGGTCAGATGTCCGAAGCAAAGCAGAGTCGGCCCTGGCTAGCATTTGGATGGAAGGCCTCCGAGAGATACCAGATCCGATACCAGACTCATGATGCAGAGGCAGGCAGGCAATGGCAAAAGCCACCTCTGAACGCCTCTTTTCACCATAAGTCAGCTGTGACTTGACGGCGAACAAAAGAAAATTGGAGGACGCGGGCCAATTCATTCTTAGCCCACCCTTTTAGAAGCACATCATGTTACTGTGCTTTGTACCCAGTTTGGTGTTGTGGTCAAGTGTGCGGACTCTAATCTGGGAGAACCGGGTTTGATTCCCCACTCCTCCTCTTGCACATGCTGGGTGACCTTGGGCAAGCCATAGTTCTGGCACAGCTGTTCTTGAAAAAGAGCAGTTTCTGTCAGAGCTCTCTCAGCCCCACCTACCTCACAGGGTGTCTGTTGTGGGGAGGGGAAGGGAAAGGAGTTTGTAAGCCGCTCTGAGACACCTTTGGGTAGTGAAGTGCGGGGTATAAATCCAATCTCTTCTCTTCTTCTTCTCCCTCTTCATTTCAACGACCTTTGTGTGAGAGAGAACATTCCGTATTGAGCCTTAGATTTATTTAATTTATCTTGCTAACTTTGTTCATGCCCCACCTTTCTTCCCCACTGGGACCCAAAGTAGCTTACATCATTCTCTCCTTCATTTTACCTCACAACAACCCTATGAGGTAGGTTCGGCTGAGAGAATGTGACTGGTCCAAGGTCACCCAGCACACTTCTGTGCCAGCGGGTGGGCTCAGCCCTGGGTCTCCCACCTCTGATACTGCGACCAGTGACCACTATACCCCACTGGCTCCCTAGATCCATCTTCCACACTGCCACCCAAACCTACCATTTTAGGCAGTTGCTTCTGATAGAAGCTGTAAGCTCTGGGTTCTACTGACCCACTGGGCTGCGTATGCAGCCTTCTCTCCCCCTTGCATTTGTGCCTTGCCTTTCTTCCAAAGAGCTCAGGAGGATGGCATACATAAATCCCTCCCTCCCTATTTTATCCTGTGGAGTGGGCTAGGTTCAGTAAGGAGGTCGTTGCAGGTAGATGAGACTGGTGGGGCCAGAACTATATGCAGGAGGACCCTGCACAGTTCTTTTAGTGTGCTGGCGTGAAACTGCCCGTGCTTCGCACTTGAATACCTACCGAATGTACACCGCTCTCCTTTACCGTTCTCTAAAGCATCCCTAAGAAGCCCTTTAGTCCCATCAAATCTTCTCCTGCCGTTCTCTGTTATTCTAGCATTCCGCCTGCTGCTCTAGTGTACCTTAACTCCTGTGTATATTTCTGGTTTGTTGTGAGATCTTGCACGCTCTGCTTTTTAATAAAGGTCTCGACCATTGTTCGGCCTGCAGAAACTTCATGGGATCGGCACATATTGCCATGTTAATCTCAGGGACGTTAAATTGTTTAGGTTCCGTTCTGCAAATGGACTCTCTTCTGCTGGATCTTTGACTATCTGTTGCTCTAAATTTTGATCTCCTTTGGCTCTTGAACTCTAAAAAGTCACTGGCCACTGATTTAGCTTTCTCATCCCGTCTTAATGACCCAGCTTCATGTGGTTCTGCCAAGAAGGGCTGGGAACAAAACTCCAGGGGACCTGCTCCTCCTGGGGGCCCACGGAGCCAGGCATTTCTGTAGGGGTTGTTTGTGGGTTTTTTTAATGTTTTGGCTGGGTCGGGATTAGGGGGTAGGGTGGCCAGGTTGAAGTTGGGAGATTTGGGGGTGGAGCCTGGGGAGGAGAGGGAACGCAGTGGGGTACAATGCCCCAGAGTCCACCCTCCAAAGCATCCATTTCCTCCAGGGGAACTGATCTCTGTGGTCTGGAGATGAGCTGAAATTATGGGGGATCCCCAGGTCCCACCTGGAGGCTGGCATCCCTGGTCAGGATGTTTGGAAGGTGGGCCCAGAGGGCTTGTAGCGGCTCTCAAGAGCCCTGCCTCCAGAATCCATTTCTGTTCCTAAACCAGCATACACAAAAAGCACAGGACTTCCAATTCAAAGCTTTCGGTGGGTTTAATATTTGTCCTCACTGGGCTGGTGAGGGCAGAGGGGTGTTCCATCACCCACCTCCAACATCTCCCCTGTCCTTTTCTCCTTATCATCTCGCCTAATAAAAAGTTGTGGGGAATGTAAACGCTTGCTTACTGTGACATTTGCAGTGTGGTCCTAAGTAGAGTTACATCTATTGGTTTAATAAAAGATATTATGCTGCTGAGGTTTTGGGATCAGATCTTTTCCACTTCCGATCCATTCTTGCATAGTTTTAAGACGGAGGCTCAGCGCTCAGCCCATGGATGGGCAGACAAAACTGTTCATCCAAAAACTGCCTACAGAAGTCTTTCAGTAGCAGAATCCTAGGTATGGTGGAAAAGAGCTCTTCCCCAGACTTGAGCCTGGAAATTAAGCGGAAATGTCTATTGATTTCCATTTAAATGTTTCATTTGCCACAGCAACACTCACTCTGTCGTGGAAAGGGCAAGCGAGATCAATCACATATGCAGGAAATGCACCGTTGGATCACTGCCTACAAGCATTGACTAAGGGCGAGTCGCGAAGAGTCGGACTCGACTGTGCGACTGAACAACAACAAAGGGCAAGTCTGTTATACACCTACATACCAAAGCAGAGCTGTGGCACTTAAAACTGCCCTTCCGCACCCTCTATCCTTAGGTCTCAATGTCTGATTTAGATGGGGAACAGAACAAAAGACTTTGAAATGCAGGAGTCCCATTTTCACAGGGTTAAATCTCTCTTTTGAGGGGCATTTTCGGCATCCGCAAAGTCAATCAAAAACCAAAAATAGGTAACATACATTTTATTTGAAAGTGGCTCTTTTCCCCGTTTGATAAAGCTGGAAAAAGATCACTTGTGTTTTGAAACAGGTTTCTCTTCCTACGATGTACACAACATGTGTCTTTTGTCCCATGGGTGTCTCTGGTCTAACAGGTTTTGCAGGTTTTGAAATTCAGAAGCCTGACGAACCTGTTTGCTGGAAGCACAAGTATAAGGAGTGCATACTGAAGCCAGCTCTCTGAAAGTTTCCTTCTGTATGTCCAGCCGTAGTAATGGCCAGGAATCTTGCTGCAGATTAAAATGCAGATAGCCAGTGTGGTGTGGTGGTTACATTGTCAGACTAGGATAAGGAAGACCCAGGTTCTGTAGTCTTAAGTGTTTGGGGAATAGGTTCAAGTCCTCACTCTGCCATGAAAACTTGCTGGGTGATCTTGGGCCAGTTGCACTCTCTCAACCTCATCTACCTCACACGGTTGTTGTGTGGATTGAATGGAGGAGAGGATAATGAGTAAGCCACTATTGGTCCCCCAGGAGGAGAAAGGCAGGCTATGAATGACGTAAATACACTGACTTCTGGAGACTGAGCCTATGCATGTGTAACTCAGAAGTAAATCTCACAGGGTTCCATGATAGTTGCAAAGATAATAGGCAAAGCTGGTGTAGTGGTTAGCAGTGCAGACTCTAATCTGGGAGAACCAGGTTTGATTCCCCACTCCACCTCTTGCAGCTGCTGGTGTGATCTTGGGTCAGTCACAAGTTCTCTCAGAGCTGTTCTCTCAGGAGCAGTTCTCAAAAGAGCTCTCTCAGCCCCATCTACCTCACAGGGTGTCTGCTGTGCAGAAGGGAAAGGAGATTGTAAATCACTCTCGAGACTCCTTTGGCTAGTGAAGGGCAGGGTATAAATCCAATCTCCTCTTCTTCTTCTTCTCTGAAATGTGTAAGTCTCCCCAATGTTAAGTTATACGTATGAACAATATTGTGAAAAACGCCTCCAAGGCAGAAATATAGGGATGAGAATATACAGTGTGATGTAACGGTCAGAGTGTTGGACTATGACCTGGGAGATCTTCTCTGTCATGGAAGCTCGCCGGCTAACCTGGGACCAGTCACTTTCTCTGCTTAATCTACCTCATAGGGATGTTGTGAAGATAAAAATGGAGGAGCAGAAAATCCTGTACTGCCACCCTGAGCTTCTTAGAGGAAGGGTGGGATCCTGAGATGGCAGAATATACCATCCGGATCCTCAGAGAGAAAAGCAGGCTATAAAGAAAGTAGATATCTAAATAGATTTTGGGCTACAAGGGGGAAATACGTTTTTTTCGGTGATCCCCCTATATACAAAACCTCTTCTTAAGTTCTCTCTGGAGTGCTAATTTTAATTTGCAAAGAGGGGTATTTTTTGTTTTTAATAACAACAAATTCAAAAATGATACTTCCGCTTCCAACCCTGACATGGTTCAGTCCACTCTGCTGTCTCAGTTTGTGGCATGTAGAGAGGGCCATCCAACTGGAAGAAATAGCTTGCTTCTTCTAATTAAAGATATTCCTCGTTTCAAACAGCTCATTCTTCACCTATCATCACAGTCTTAAGGGCTAGAAACTTGCTTTAAAACGTTTCAAACAGCTCATTCTTCACCTATCAAAAAACATACACACACACACACAAAGAAAGAATATGGACATTCGCACCACACCCCAAATGTCATGCTGCTCCTCTAAAGAAGACATAGAACTCCGCATGAAACTTCCAACTAGGGCTGCCAACCTCCAGGTGGTGGCTGGAGATCTCCTGGGATTACCACTGGTCTCCAGGCGACAGAGATCCATTCACCCTGGAGAAAACAGCCGCATTGGAAGATGGACTCTTAAGGCATTATTCCCTGCTGAGGTTCCTCCCCAAACCCCACCCTACCCAATATCTCCAGGTATTTCCCAACCCGAAGCTGGCAACCTTACTTCCAGCCTTGACTCCCTTGTGAAGTTTAGCCAACCTATCCCACCCTAATGTAAGAATAGCCACCGATGTCTCTCCTGTAGGAATTTAATTTAGCTGCCTGCTTCTTCCCCATCACAAGAAGATCCTTCTCTAAACATCTAACACGCAAGCAGAAAGTTTCCATTAAAACACACACACGCACGCACACGTTTTGGGTTTTATTAAAATGTCTTTTATTCCTCAGCAAAGGATCCATATTGCACACTGGGGAATTACATTTTTTCCCTTATATACAGTACATACAGCAATTTAAAATAAATAGTTACTTAAACCTAATCTCTTCCACCACCTGTCCCTTTACTCAAGCAGAGTATATTTTTGGAGGGGTAGGGAGAGGAGTTTGAAAAACCCACACTCTCCTCCACTTTGTTATTTTAGATGTGCTCCAAAATGGAAAGATTGTTTTAAAAAATAAAAATGATGGGGAACGCAGACTTCTGAGGAAACCCGTCAGAAAAAGAGCGGATGGAACTGTAGGCACAGGTAACCAAATCATGTATATTATTCAAATGCAGAAAGTTAATCCCCCCCTCACTTTTCCCCAATCTCTTTCCAACCCGTTTTTTTAAATAGAACATTGCAATGTTTGGATTCTTTTCTTATGGCAGTTCTTTTCAATCTCAACCTCTTTTACTCTTCTCTGGTTCACAGACAAGAAACTGGAATTAGTAAAGGGAGTCCAGTTAGCTAAAGGCATTTGCACGAATTCAGAGTGTGTTGGTTGTACGTTTTCTCTCATTTATCATCTTGGAAAATGGAGTCCTGCCCCTTTAAATCCTGAAGGAAGGATTGATGCGTATGTACTGTTGTTCCCGCCTCAATCCCCTTTGGCCTTCCCTCAAGTCTATTTCAATATATCTCCCTTCTTTGCACTAGTCAAGTGATTTACATGAAAACATCCCCAATCTCTTTCCAACCCGACATTCTATGAAAGGGGGGGGGACACCTTCTCTACTTCTGTTCCCCCCCCCACTGCAGCACAATACCTTCCTTTAAATATTAACATATTATCTTTTATAAATGTCCAAATGGAGGATACCTGAGTGTAGAAAATACACTTGTTTTTTTCTTTAAAACAGCTGTTCTGTTTAAAGAAGGCTCTGAATTTTCTTGTAAAAGAAAAATATTCGGATTTTGTCTAGCCATCTCACAAGCAGACAAAAATTCCCTTTTTTGACCCGTTGGAAGGGGGGTAGGTATTATGATGCTAAAAGGGCTTTCCCTGGCCCAGTGCTACTGTATGCACAGGGATCACTTGTAAAACTGCACGCAGCGAACTGCAGCCTTACCTTATTAACTTAGCAGCAAACCCCACAGAACATATTAAGATTGGTTTCCAGGTAAAAAACTTGAGAACTGGACTTTGCAGGCCTGATCCCATCCAGCAAGAAATTCTTGTAGGGCTTAGACTGGAGAACTTCCCCCTACAGCCTGGTCCGTGCCCCCATCCTCTTAAGAAGGAGTGATTCCTTCTTCTCTCTTCCCATCAATAAACCTTTATTTCTTTCGCTGTTTTTAATTTTGTGAAATATAGCTTCTGCCACGTACTTTATTGTCTCTGGGGTTCTAATTTATAGAACTGCACCCAACTCAATATTAAAAAAGTATGAAAGACACAGCAAGATCCTAAGGAAAAAAAATATTCATTTCTTTTTGAAAAAGGCAAAAAGGACATTTGGTAGAGGCCGAATTGAAGTCTTTTGTATACATACACACAGAGAATTCCCATGTGGTTGAAAGCTTGTTTAATGGGCGTGTGAGGTATTTCACAGGTCCCTCCCTACACACCCATATTCTTCCTATTCATCCACCCACAAATAACTCTTAGCCATAAAACCTAATTTAATTTAAATGGAAGTGTTAAAATTCAGTTTAACCTGCACTCCCAAGCAAAGTCTGTGGAAATATAGTTCCAGTGAAACCAGCAAGATTCACTTCCAAGTAAATGGCTGCAAACTCAGCCCAATCTGATCCAGAAGTCGCATTTCGTTACATTCTGCAGAATCTGTCCCAGAGAAAACTTGCATGGGGTTTCAGTTGTACTGATGACTTCTATGGAGATAAATTCCCACTGCTGCAGAGGAACTGACTTAACAAGAAAGTGAGTTTAGGGTCCTGCTGTGAAATCAGCTTGAAGTCAAAGAGGACTGGGTCTTGGCCCTAAGGTATCTACTTTAGAAGTCACTGGTTCAGCTCAATGAAAATGACTTCCAAGTAGGTACGTCTATAGCACAATCCTGAATCTGTTTATTTTACAGCCCACCTTTCTCACTAACACTCAGTGCAGACTGCATAGTGAAAGTTAACCAGAAGTAAGTCTCGGTTTTCAGTAGGATTTAGGGTTGCCAAGTCCCCCCTGGCTACAAATGGGGGATAGGGGAAGTTGTTGTTGTTGTTGTTCAGTCGCACAGTCAAGTCCGACTCTTCGCGACCCCATGAACAAGATCCCGCCAGGCCCTCCTGTCCTCCGCTGTCCTCTGAAGTTTGCTCAACTTCATGCTCGTTGCATCTATTACACTGTCCAGCCATCTCATCCTTTGGAAATCCCTGGAGAATTGGGGGTGGAGCCTGGGAAGACAGGGACCTCAGTGGGGTACAATGCCATAGTCCACCCTCCAAAGCATCCATTTTTTTCCAGGGGAGCTCATCTCTATAGTCTGGAGATAAGCTGTGATTCCAGGAGATTTTCAGATCCCACCTGGAGGCTGGCAGCGTTAGTGGTGACTTGCTCTATGGTAACTGTGTTGAGGCTTGGAATCTCATTCAACTAATCTAAATAATCTGGGGGTTGAATTGCTACCAATGGGCACTGCTTTTTAAAATGTATGCGTCAACAATGCCTGAACTTGAGGCAGAAACTGAGGAGTGAGGAGTATCAGCATGCTGTGGATACTGTGTTGGTTTTCAGAACTTATCTCTCAAATCACTTTTAAACTTCCTGCATCTCCACAAAGGAAGGGGTGCATTTCTAAAAATCTGTAACACAGTTGTGGAACATATGTTCCCTAGAATGCAAAAATTGATTTGCAAATGGCTCTTTTTCACTTTCATTCTTACACTGGCAACGTATGCATGCAAACCCGGGGTGGTGGTGGTGGGGAGAGATAGAATTGTGTATAATCTGTCCAAAATCTCAAACCCATTACACATCCTTCCAAACTGTGATGATTTTGCATCGGGAGAAAAGGCTCCAAGGATTTGCTTTTCATCTCTCCCCCCCCCCCCCCGGAAGGAAGGCATGTTCAGCTTCTTCACACCAGGCATGAAAACATCCTAAAACATCCTAAACTTGTAGTGTAATGATAGCACATGACCCAAGAACACAGCCCAGATACAAAGCACTTGCACACCATATAGGTTGTGACTGGCAGACCCATAATGCTCAACCCTAAAAGCGCATCTTTCCCCAGTAATGGAGTAATGCACATCTGCCAAATGTTCTGAATGTTAACAGCCAAATTTCTGAATACTACTGGTCAGATTTAAGATGGATGCTTTCCAGTTTAGCACTCTTCACGTTTTCAAGTTCAGAATCACCGTTCACTCTCTCAGGGGAAGATGATTTATAAATATTAAAGAACTACGCCACGTTGGTGTAAAGTACATCATGCTGGTGGCAGACGGTGTTTATGCACATAACACTAAAAAGAACTTTTCGGTCTCTGTCTCTCTTGCCTTTTCTACCCATGCATGAATTTTGTTCAAGTGGGACAGAAAGAGGCAGTGTTGGCTTGAAAGTCATGATTTAGGAAAAAGCAAAGTGCCATCCTAAGCAGAGTTTTACACTGGTTTCAATGTTCTTAGAAAAGGGTATAACTCCATTTAGGATTGCACTGATGCCGTCATGTGAAAATGCTCATAAGAATACTCCAGGCAACAATTATGAAGTGAACTGCTGTACCACAAGTTTACAAAATAAATAAATAAATCCATGAGATCCCATGCCTCTGTAACCACCTGCCACTGGATGCAGCAATGAAGGAGCTCCAACACATTCACAGGGCAATCTTATGTAAAGTTACAAAGGTCTAAGGTTTACACTGGAATAACTGTATAGGGCTGCCCCGTCAGAGAAACAAAACTCCATTCGCCACACAGACTGTGCCCACTCATTTCAGCAGGGGATGCAGATCTGCAGGTATGTACATTTATGCATGCACATGAGCACTGGAACACAGGTGATGAATGGCATCCACATGAGCACTGGAACACAGGTAGGGAACTTTATTTGGTAAACTAGCCTACAACCTCGCTTCACTGAAACCACAGGCAGCTTCCACCCCTGTACCACAGGGCTAACTAAACATGTTTATGCAGAAGTAAGCCCCACCAAATCCATCAGCCCCTACAGTGCAATCTTGAACATAGCTAGACCATTCAACAGAATTAGAAGTGTATAACTGTCTAGAACTACAGTGTTGCTTACCTAGTACGCATGCTTAGGACTGCAACCACAGCCTCTGGCGTACCACCAGAACCTGGCAACTACTGGCACCTTCCTAAATTCAACAAAGCCATGTGCATACATTCTGCATACAGATTTCATTTTTTGAATATTCTTAGGTGCATACATTGTATATTTTGAACACAAATGCATATCATATACATAGTCATATTATTGTGCATGTGCTGTTTCTTACGTGTGCAAATGTGGGCATGGTGGGGGGGATGATCCACTCAAAACCATGCCCATATGTACACACTCCTGAAACAAGGAATACAATGTGCATATACCTGTATGTACATCTGTAAGAACTAACAAAACATAATATGTATATGATACACATTGCTCGCCCACATACACTAAGCATGCAGCACAATCCACTGAGAAATTATCCTGCACAGTCTCTATTTAAATGAATGGAAGGGTACAACATGCATACTGCTCGGTTGGTTAGATGGGCCTCGTGAACCAGAGAAGAGGAAGGTTATTTGTTCCCATAGAATATGTAAAGAATTTCCCTGCTACATGCATACTCCTTTTGTACCAAAGGTAAAACACATTCTTTTTTTATTGCTGCCTTTCTTATCAAAGGTTTGCTAAAAGCTACAGATATTTATATTTTTGAAAAGGCGAGAAGAGAAAAACATTGCGTAAAAACCCTTTGATGGAGAACCAGGAACAGAATTGGGCTGTATACTAATCACAAAGCATGTGGAATCTATGGGATCTTGGGGTGCATCAGGGATCCCTAAAATGTAAGGCATGCATTCATTCCTTCCCTTGCTGGGTCCAGTCCCTTCCCCCGTACTCCATAAAACAACCTTCTGCACCCCTAGAACAGCAGATCTGCACCAAAAACCTGTTTCCACACACAAGAGTGCATTCACGGTGAAACTGAAGCCTTATTCAGCCTTACAAAATTCTCCGCAGCTCAGATTTAATTTTAAATATGGTTGCTGTCTCCCTCCCCCACCCTTTCCCTGCAGTTTGTGTTTGCCAAGTGCACAATGGAGTTAAAGGTATGAAACTGAAGCGGGAGGGAGGGAGGACATTGTCAATATTTGGTTTCCATCAAATTCCACATTCCTTTGAAAATAATAGGTGGTTTTGAACAGTCAGCCAATGCCACATACTGTTTTGCAAACATCAGGACCCCTCTATTTCTTTAGAGCCAAGTTGGGCCCGTATTTAGAACACAGAAGTAATGGGGACCTGGGGTGCAAAGCTTTTTTCTGAGGGAAATAAAAACAACAACTCTCTCTCTCGCTCTCTCTCTGTCCCTCACAAGGCCAGGCTAGGCAAGCATCCCCCAAACCCTTGTTTTTTTGTTCCACCCTAATGTATTTTTTGTGGGAACATCTCCCCCTTCAAGAAGGCCAAATTTTCAAGAGCAAGTTTACGGCCAGGAACAGTTAATTTCTCCCATCACCTACAAATACTCATGCCTCCAATAACCTCATTTTATCTTATTTATTGGCTGCTTTGTCAAAATTTGGAGCACAATCCTGTAGGAAATTCTCCTGTGCAAGTCCAAACAAAGTGAATGGGAACCTTCTCTTCTGGTAGTCTATAGTGATTTTTTTTTAAAAAAAAAACAAACAATTTTTCTTCCTTCTGTTGGCAGAGAGTCTTTTTTCCTTTGGGGTGAGGGGAACTAACCCTCTCTTTACTGAAAACTGCTTTTTAAACAAAAGCTTTCCCTTTCAACTATAACATAACCTGTCAAGAGGGGAAAACCCCTATATTGTAACCTATATCAAACTCAACAAACCTTTTTTTCTGAGTAACTGTGGCTTCAGTCTATGCTATTAGTCACATTTACTCTGAGGTAAGGTCTGCTGAGTTCAATATAGGTTACTTCCAAGTAAGTGAACATAAGACTGGATCCTAAAACAAGAGAATATGCTGGCTGGAAAATAATTCCAATACCTAAACCAGCATTTTAGAAGACCCTAGCAGTGGTGGTAATAGGATTAGGCCATGTAAGTGTGTTTACGACTGCAGCCGTAAAGTTATCTTTAAAAAATATATGTATCTACATCAATGTATTAGAAATTTCCACTTGCTTCATTGTGATATACCTTTGAATCAATGTGAAATTCAGTGTCAGAATTCCCGCCCAACAAAAGATGTGGTTTTAATCTTCCACCATAATTCTTATATGCTTTTTTTTAAAAAATACCCAGCTTAAAATTTTGCCTCTCCAAGGTGGAAAAAAATGCATTGAACTAAAAGAAAGGAGGGAGGAGGAGCTAAAACCTGGCACTTCAAGCACCTTCACTTAGGAGGAAAAAGTCTGTTCCAGGGCTTACTTCCAAGTAAATATGTTTAGGCTTTGGGGATTGAGTCCCAGTAATTCCAAAATAATTCACTTCCGAGTGGAGATATACTTCACATTTCTTTTTTTAAAAGCACCAAAAAAGAAACCCTTCCTCTGTGCATAGATTAAGCAATTCAACAGATTTTTACAGAAATCTACACAGAAGTTACTGAATTTGGAACTGTGCCCCCCCCAACCCGATCAGTGTTTACAACCGGAACTATGTTGCTGTTTAAAGCACAGGCTGTCTTGCAAACCATAGGGCGGAAGGTTTGGCTTTGGTGTGATTTAAGGGAGGCGGGAAACGTTTGAAGACAAAGAGGAATATCACAGTACACCCCCCCCCCCAAAATAAGGAAGGCTTGGGGGGGGTGGCATACACAGTTCCCTCTGGCCAAAGAAACGTGCCTCATTCTTTTCTCCATGCCATTCCCGAGATCTAACTCCCCATCTGCATTTCATTGCCAATGTCCCCTGGAACCAATTTACTGTTCTAGTAATTTTTGCTTTTTTCAAATGTTACCTTAGGGCTACTTGAGTCAGGATTCTATTAGCCAACGAACCACCCCCACCTCTAAAATGCAACATTTTCAAAGTACTTTTTATTTTTTTAGTGCCAGCAAAATCAGGAATGTTGCAAAGGCACTACTTCCCCTTCCCTTTCTTGCTTTTACAATATTAAACAGAACAAAAAAAAGTCATTCCTTCTGGTTTAAAATAACTATTTCCACCCCACACCCACTCGTTTAATTCAGACAAAGAAGGAATTCGGGATTCCCCCCCCCCTCCAACTCTTCCCCCTCCCCCGTTCTTCTGCTGGGGCTAAAAAGGACTCACTTTTGTCTTACTTTAGTTTTAATCAGGAAGCGGATTGGGGGGGGGGGTTGAAGCGATGCTTTGATGAGTTTAGTGCGCATTGGCTGAAAGGCCATTCCATTTCTCTTCCAAATTAAGTACGAAAGATGGGGGAGGGGGAGGCAGTATACTTTTAACTTGACGAATCGGGAGGAGGGGAGAAGAGAGGGGTCTTTCACTTTGGACGGGGGGGAGGGGAAGCATGCCAGGAACTTTCTCAATCCCCCGCAACACGCCCACCGCCTCTTCCGAATTTCTCTGCATGGAACGAACCATTCCATGTGCCAAGAAGGAGGGGGAGGGGGAGGGCAGATCTGTCCCAAATGGCCTTTGTCTTTTTGTAAAAAATGGGAACTCCACCTCTCCTGCACCCCAAAGTACAGAACTGCCTACACGTCCCCAATATTGCTTCCCCATGCAGATTTTAAAAACGACACCCAATTGCATTCTTCTATCCCATTTACTTTTTTAAGCCACCAATATTTGGAGACAGTAATTTCTCCCCCATCCAGTCCATTCGGCTCACTCCACACATTGCTTCCCCATGCAGATTTTAAAAACGACACCCAATTGCATTCTTCTATCCCATTTACTTTTTAAAGCCACCAATGTTTGGAGACAGTAATTTCTCCCCCATCCAGTCCATTCGGCACACTCCACGTCCCCCCCGGTTTCAAGTATGATTCAAATTGCAATGTTTCCCCGGAGCCCTTCGAAGAATTGCCAAATGGCAGGACTCCTTCAAACAAAGCCTGTTTTCCTGTTAAAGAAATACGGAAAGGGGTCGGAGAGCATTTTTGAAAAAGAAATGGTAGACGTATATGGAAATCACCTGTAAAACACATTTACTCCAAAGTAAGTTCCATGGACTTCAGTGGAACTCAGTTCTAGTAAGCCCTCAGCAGAGAACGGAGTTGAACTTAAAGAGCCCCGGAAAGCGACGAGATAACCAGATTTGAATCCCTTGGTACTCGATTTTTTTTTTCTGGGCTGCATATTCTCTGCGTCCCGCACCCTGGTCGAGGGGGGCAATCCCCCCCCCACAACCTGTTGCACGTCACTGCGCTTCAAGTCTCCCTTCAAAGGTCCCCCAAACCGTATCCTCGGAATTTCAGGCTGGGGGGCACAGGGATGGCGTTGCTGCCCAGCTGCCAGGTCCAAAGCGGGTGCGTTTTGGCGAGGGCGCACGACGAGTCTTTTACGCACAGCGAGGACGCCGGGCAGAGATCCCCGTCGGAGCCCACCACCAACGCGGGCGTGCAGGGGAAGGTGCCCATCAGGGTGAAAGGATTCCTGGCCGGCGCCGGGCTGGGGTTGAGCAAGCGTTTGCAAGGCGCTGGGCTGGCTCCCTTTTTGGTCGCCTTCCTCGGGCCCTTCGGGGGCCTCCCCTTGGCCTGCCTCTCCTGCTCGGCGCGCCTGCGTTTGGCGTTCCTGTCCAGCTCGCCGCCGCCTTTCAACGGTTTGCTGGCCAGGCCGAGGAGGCCGCCTTTCGAGGCGCAGGCGGTGCCTTTGGCCTGCTCGGCCCAGCGCAAGCCTTTCCCGTCGACGCTGAAGCCTTTGGCGTAACACCACAGCTTGGACTGCCGGATGAGCCGATCGAAATGCGCTTCCCTCCCCGACCCTTCCTGGGAGTCCTTCGGGAGAAGCGATTCCTTGGCCTTGGCCGACTCGCCGAGTTGGAGCGCCTCCTCTCCGGCGCTTGGGCAGGCGGCGTCCTTGGAGACCTGGTCCCGCGCCCGGACGCACGCCGCCGAGGCTTCCCTCAAGCCTCCGTTCTTTGGCTGCGGGCCCTCCCTGGCGCTGCTGGCCGGAGCTGGGCAGCCGAGCGAGCTTTTCGCTTCCTGCTTCGGGCCAGGCTCCGCGTCGTCCCGCCGGGGCTCCTTGGGCGCCCCACTTGGTAGAGGCTTGAAACTTTCCAAAGTGGAGGCGCGCAACGTCCGGGCCCAAAACAGCAAATTGGGGTCCGGGCGCAGGACTTTGGAGACCCCCGGGAGGGCCTGAGAAGAGGCGGTCGGTGGGGGGAGGCGGGGGAGGGCCGCCTGCCTGTAGCGGGTGCTTTGCACCGAGTCCCCGCTGCACAAGGAGCTGCTTTCCGAGCCGGAGGAGCTGGTCTCCTCGCTGCTGCAGGACGAGTCGTCATCGTCGTCCTCCTCCTCTTCCGACGAGTCGCTGGAGCTGGCCGGGCTGGAGGCGCCGCTGGAATCCGAGTCGCTGGAGTAGCCGGCCGAGGTGCCTTGCCGCTTGGAGCCGGCGAAGAGCGCCGCACGCCCTTTCTCCTTGGCCAGGCAGCCGCAAGCCGAGCGCTTGGCGCGCCGTCCGTCCGGCTGACTGGCTGTTTGGCCGGTTCGGTGCGCCCGGACGGCGGAGTGGAGGAGCTGCAGGTCGTCGGGGTAGGCGCTCAGGACGCCGGCCAGGAGCTGCCCTCTGCCACTCCGGCTGTAGGTTTTGGGGGGCTGCGCGGCTTTCGCGTAGGCTCGAACGAAAGGCTCCCCTAAGAGCGCGTCCGGCGGGGTGCAGCCGGCCCCGAAGGCGCCGTCGGCGGCGCCGTATTGGGGGAGCAAGCGGGGCCGGCCGAAGAAGTCCTCCGCTTCCCTCCGCTTGCTCTTCTTCCTCCTCTTCCTCTTCCTGGGAGCCAAGGCCTGGCAGGAGGTGCGCAGGGCCTCCAGGTCCGCCTTGGAGATGAGCGAGCACTTGACGGCGCGCATCGGCACCGAGTGGATGGCTTTGAGGGTGCGCAGCTCCTGCAGGTCGCAGCGGCGGCTCTGGATCTGGAGGCTCTCCATCTTTTTGCTGACGGCGGCCCGCGGGATGCCCTTAAACAGGTCGCTGAAGACCTGGGTCAGGGCGAACATGCGCGTGCCGTGGATCTGCAGGTAGCCCAAAGGGATGCCGTCGATTTCTTGGTAACCCGCCAATCAATCTCCATTGTAATCCATGGTGGCGGCGGTGGCGGCGGCGGCGGCTGGAACCCTCCCACAGGTCAGGAACATGATTCTTTGATGGGTTTGTTGGGGAAGGGGGGGGCCTTGGCAGCCGCCGGGGAGAAAGCTGGAAAGAGGGGGGCCTTCTCCCCACCCCTCTCCCTCCCCATTGTCCACCTACCCCCCGAAATCAACCTCTCGCCCTTGAGGGATGCGTTTTCCTTTCAGACGCATCTCTTGAATGTCCAGAACCGCCCGGCCCCCCCTTTCTTTTTTCCAGGGCTGGCTTTCTTCCACTCTCTTAAAAAGCCAGGGAGGATGCTGGAGGGAGAAGACTCTTCCCTGCTCTCTCAGTCCTTTACCTTCTTCCTGATACCTTTGACTTCTGAGGAGGGAGAAGGAGAACACAAGGAATTCTTCCCCCTCTTTCTCTTCCAGTCTCTGTTTTAAAGCTCCTCTTGGGCACTGGCATCAAGCAACCCTGGCAGGCAAAGGGAAAAGAGGAGGAAGGCCGGACCACCGAAAAGGGGGACAAATCCCCAAAGAGCCGACGCACACTGGAAATCCTTGTTGCGTCCACCTTCCTCTCCCCCTTCCTTTTTTAGCTTCTTTCTTCAAGACAGACTTGAAGTACAGTATATTATAGGAAACACCCCACGAAATAATTTTCTCCAGAGTGCAAGCTGATTGGGTACTTTAACCCGGTGATGTCACAAAACCCCCAACATTTAACACCCCCCCTAAAACCCTCATATAAAAAAACACACCACCCTTTCATTTAAGAGCCGTTCTGACACCGTCCAGAGCTGCAGAGTGAGTCTCCCGTATACATCTCTGCCTACAAAGAAAGCCGAACGCTGGAACGTTTTAAATGTATGCAGACATGCTTGTTTCCATCCATCCATCTCCTGCCTTCTTTGTGCGCAATCCTTCCAGTGGGTTGTGTGTGGGGTTTTTTTAAATAACATACCAGGAAAAAGAAAAACCCTGCAACATTGGGGGTGCTTAAAGAATGCTTTTTAATGCCCTTTCCTTTATTTTAAAGTTTTTCCAACCAAATATCTACCTACAGCTTAAGCATGTCGAGATGGTGTTTGGTCTCTATTTGAATCTGATTTTGTTGGGGTCGGTTAAAAGATATTTTTCTACACACACACACACACACACACACACACACACACACGGGACAATAATGTCCGGGGGCAAGAGGGAAGGGAAGGGGACTGGCCTTTAAAATTCTACCCAGATCCAGCGGGTTTAAGAATGACGTGCATCAGCTTTTGATAGCAAGAAGGCTTGCTTTTAAGCCTGTTATAATTTGGTCCGTGCTAATTACAGTCTATATAATATAGTAATTATTATTTAAGCATTTCTGTATTCCTGTTTATTTCCTCACCGACGTTTATCTCTTAATAGCTTTCAGATATATTTACAGTCGCTCCCCCCCCCCTTTTTGGCCCAGTGTCAAAATTGCATTGTTTTTTGCTTGCTTTTTTGTGGTGGGGGAGTCAGGAGGATTCATTGTTTTATTTTTAAAAAAATAACAGTATCCCAGCTCTAATCATTTTGTCATATCCGCACATTGGAAATTCCTTTGCTCTTGTGGCCGCATTCATATCCATGGACCCAGGGCAGAAGAGCTTCCCGGAAGACCGCACTCATGCAATCCATCTCTTTTACAAAATTTACGAGTCGCGTTTTTAGCTCTCCTGCCACAGCGCGGAAAGCAGCAAACAAGAGATTTACAAATAAAATATCCCGAGTCAGTGCTGGTTTTTTCCCCTTTGCTAAGATAGCAGAATAGGTTTCCGTTCTTCTAGAGAATTCTGCTGTTCCATCTCCACACACCCTTTAAAAATGGCCACAATTCTTTTTACAAATGTATGACAGGTTGTCAGTAACATCTTCACCCTTTTCGTTCTAAGACAATATAACTACTGAACAGTTAATGGCTGATTCAGCTCTCCGGTATGTCCCGAACAAGTCAGCTTCTCTGTGGAGCAGAGCAAACGCCGAGCCTTTGCATGCAGTAGGATATTTGGCGAGTGGAATTTTGTTTTTCCGGGGGAAAAAAAGGTAACTAAGACTGGGCCATTAGTGATCCTTAAAACATCCAGGCTGCCCAGTCTTTAAATCCAAGGTGAGTTTGGATGCGAGACATCTTTAAAATTGGCAATCAAGCCTCTTTCCAGTATGCTTTTTTGGATTCCCTCTAGCCATGTAAAAATTCAACATTGTCTGCGCTTCCAGCTTTGATATGCATATGTCTTATAAATCCTGTTCAACATGTAAGGTGTCAGGTGCCCCATGTACCTTTTTTCTCTCTTTTGCCTCCGATTCGCCTTTGCCTCTTTGAAGCCTACAGGTTGCTGGAGTTAACTGATATCAAAGACGCACACCCCTGATTCATCTGCTTGGAAAGGAATTCCATTGATTTCAGGGAAATATTACGTCCACGTCAACAGTCTTAGGACAAAGTCTCCATCAGACTTAAACGGCCATGTGTTTATTCTCTGAACCAAATGTGGGAACAAACCGCGGAGATGAGAAAAACATGCTGGCTGCATCCCAAGCCCCTGGCACACACGTGTAACCCTGTGGGTTGTGCCACACACACACCCTTTTGGAAATCGGTGTGTAGCTTGCATACTGGTGGCTGTTACATACATAAGTCTGCACGTTGCAGTCTTTTGTTTCTCTGTAGAGGCCACAATCCCCAAAGAGAAGGAACAAGTCTAAGCTTGTTTATTCAGAAGTAAACCCCATGTTCTTCAGTGGGGCTTAGTCCTGGGGAAATTCTGTAAGGATTGCAGTCTTAAGCATGCTGAAGTCCATTTCTATCCACTGTGGATTATCCCGAAATTAACCTGCCCGTTTTGGAACATTGGATAGTATGGAAAAGGGTTGCCGTGGTGGGGGGAGTCATCAGTCTATACCTCTTCTCCCCCCCCCCTTAGCAGCATGTATTTCTTCGTTTAACTGTGCCTGATTACCTTCAAACCTAATGTAGACACCATATGTTTGTTCCTGCTTTGGTAAAACATATGGTGGGGTAAATGGATTTTTAGATTATTATTTTTTTTGCAGAGTAGGCATGTATTGGAAAATACGAGAATATTGTCAAGATGGACTACACGCTGTTGATTTTTTTTTAACCTCTAAACAAATGTATGTTATGGCACAATCCCGTGGGAAGTTCTCCTGCACAAGGCTTGTGCCTCTCAGCTTTTAAAAATATCTACTTTGATAAAACGCATTCAGAGGCAAATGGATGCCTTAGGACTTGCAGAATTGTCTTTCTGTTGCGAAAGCTGATTTTTCAGTAATTCTCCATAAATCTCTGGCATTGCTGCTATCACATAGGTAGAACCCTACACATCCTTTAAAAGTCGTGTGGTTGTCCCTTGGCCAATCTTACTTCCATAATTTTATTTGCGTTTAGTACCTCACCTGTTCTGGGCTACTGTTCTCCATATATGTTTTTAAACAGTGTGTTGGTTTTCATATGCAGATTTTATGTCGAGACTTGATGTCCCCAAACTTAATTGGTAAAATTTCTGAAGATCCTTTTTTCTGTTCTGAATTACAGCTCAGGGATAAAGGACCAAACTTTTACTGAACATTCTGGATCAAGTGGGCTATGTAGTAATAATAATAATAATAATAATAATAATAAACAATAATAAACAATACTAATAATTAATAATAAATATTATCCTTATCTACTTTAAGGTGTTCCCCCCCTCCCATAATACAGTGATCTGCTTCTTGGAATGTTTTCTCAAAGTAACATCTCCCCATCACCATCACCAAGAAAACATTCAATTCCATTACGCTTTTGTCAGCTGTCTTTAAAAAAAAAATACAGTCGTCACTGTTTTCACTTGGAAATTCTTCTTTCCTGTTAGGCTGATGTGTGTATAAGGTGATGTGTGTTCACTCAGAGGAAGTCAATCCCTCCAGTCAATGAGACTTAACTTCCGATTGGAGGGGAGTTAGGATCACACTCTTAAAATTTTACATCCCGCATTAAGACAGTCCGAGGGATAGTTCCGGCCCTGGTTCCTGATAGGTGAGGACTTTGTGAGTCGTGCTGGAGATCTGGAGTGAGGAGCCGGCAGTCTGATTTGCATGTATTTCTCATCAATTACGCCAGTGACCCAAAACCTCCTCCCAATAGATGCTTCTATTGCTCTTCTTAAGGGAGGATGGAAGACCATGCGGGAATCAATGGGAAAAGCCTTTCCGTAAAGCTGAAGGGT
This sequence comes from Gekko japonicus, assembly GCF_001447785.1. Taxonomy (NCBI): domain Eukaryota; kingdom Metazoa; phylum Chordata; class Lepidosauria; order Squamata; family Gekkonidae; genus Gekko; species Gekko japonicus. The sequence continues at coordinate 1,804,298 of NW_015167057.1, read as the reverse complement.
TTGAAAATCTTTAATTGCCTACGAAAATTACTGGGTTCCCCTCCCAGATATGAAAAGCTATGGCCAATCTGCCCCCACCCGAATAATTTTTTTCTGTGTGACTCCTTCAGCCTGCCTGTCGCAGCGATGGAAGAGTGAAGAGCCCTTTTTAAAAAAAACGAGGTTCCCCTCCTTTCTTTTGCTTCTTATTGTACAGCCTTCTTTGCAACCGGAGTTTGGAAGCTTTCCTTTTCGGAGGTGGGAAGGGAAAGGATGTGTGGTGGTGGGGTTCTTTTCCTGCATGAAGCAGTGATCTCCGGAGAGTCCCTTGTTTGCTTTCTGTGGGCCATCCCTTCTGGGAATGTCTCCTGCATTCTACTCCTGCAGTTCCCATTCATTTCAGCCCGGCCTCCGCAGAAGGCCTTCCTAGCAGACTGTGCCTGTTGCCATCCGGGAGACCGGCATACCTCCACTCCTAGATGCTAAAAGGCTGCCCTGATCGGACTCATTTCAGAGGTCAGTCCAGCAGCCGCACGACTCTTCCCGCTGTCTTAACCAAACAGAAGCTACTGGGACAATGTGCGTAACAAGCCTTCACAGATTCTTGCCTTGTAGACCAGTCTGGGCCAAAAAGACTTGTCTTTAGATCAGTTGTTGTTTTTTACAACCTGTTTATGTGGCGTGGGCTTGATTCATCTGGTCTGTGGCATCGCTGGTTCAGGGACAGGGCCGACGCATGGTGCAATAGTTTGGTCTCCCTGCACCGACTGAAAGAGAGGGCTCTGTGACAAAAGGCCCAACTGGGTGGGGTGGCCACCGTCCCTGTGTTCAAACCCAGGTCAGCCCAGGCATCTACGAGCAGAGGGCAGGAGGTGCTGTTTAAACAGGCAAAGGAACTGTGCCTGCTGGGGGGCTGAATCCCCCTCTGGTTACTTACTTCTCGGCCTGTCTGATGACCGAACTCCCCCACTCTGTAGGAAAGAGAAGCCAGCAGGGTGAAAAGCGCTCGGGGCGGCAGGCTGGGGAGGGAGGTCTTCTCCCCCTGACCCACGTGCCCCTTTTTGCTTTTAAAAATGGAAACATGCGTGCGCGCACACACTGCTTTCTTTGTATGTTTGGAGCAGATCTAGGTTTAAGCACACTGGTTTGTCACGTTCACCCCGAGGTTGGCCTTTGCAGTAACCCAGACAGGACCCGTTCAGAAATAACTTTCTTCAAAAGAGAAGTGCTCATGCTGGATTTTCCTTCTTAAAATGTAAAGCGTGATCGGGGCAAATGTTTATTTTACAAGGGTGTTCCATAGGGAGCTTGGGTTGGTTGCCTCTTCCGTTCAGCGCCCAACCCTGGTTTGCTTCTGTTTAATGAGTTAAATGTCTTGAACGTTGGGTACCGCAGGAGATCTTTTTCTTTTGTAGCAGAAAAGAGCCAGAGTCTAGTAGCACCTTGAAGACTAACAAAATTTGTGGCAGGGTACGAGCTTTTCTTTTTCTTTTCTGCTGCTACGGACTAACACAGCTACCCATCTTGATCTTTTTTTTTTTGGATGTATGTGTGAATTTACCCCTTGCTGGGATTCTCTTCAAGGTAATCTGGATCTAGCCTAGGGGAGTGTCATTCCCTGTATCAGTGCTGCTGTGGGAAATGATCTTTGTTAAACAAAGTGCTAGTTGAGGAGTTCACAGCATTGGTTGCCTTCAGGAGCCTTCCTCTTTCCAATCCTAAATTGTCCGTTGGACACTTTTTGCACACGTAATCTTAAAGAGCACTTGTGAACGGCCCAGGTGTTGGCGTTGAAAGTAGATTTGCAGTTCTGCTTGAACCTTGATGTGCTGTTCTGGTCACCCACAGAATGGGTATGAGCTTGGTCTATTAAAGGCTCTGTCCGAAAAGGAAGCATTTATTCCCACTTAATCAGTTCCTCAATAAAGAGAACCGAGCCAGAGCCCCACCCCCCCTCTCTCTCTGTGTATTCCAACTGTACAGGATTTCCCAGGGAAATAGCTGGATGGTACCTTTGCAGCAATGCAAAAGCAGTTCTCACATTTCCACATTAAGCCACGCATTCCAGACATTTGCCAACAGGAATCCTTCGTTAATAAATGCAATCATTTTCTGCAAGAGTCTTAAAAATCTCAGATGTAACATTTTGAGATTTAAAAAACCCCGTCAGATGAAAACAGTGTAAGCCAAGGCTGCAAGTTTTGTTCCGACCACAGGAGCTGGAAGTCAGCCCAAATGGTGAAAGTCTTTCTTTGTTGGGCAATGTTTGGGATTTACCAAGACTTGGGAAAGGGATCCGAAAAGCTGCAATGTTTAGAAGGGATTTATATTCACCCTATCAACAGGCTTGGCATTTACATACACACACACACACACACACACACAATTCCTATCTGATAGATCAAGATGAGTAGCTGTGTTAGTCTGTCTGTAGCAGCAGAAAAAAGCAAGAGTCCAGGAGCACCTTAAAGCCTAACAAAATTAATGACAAGGAATGAGCTTTCCTGAGTCAACTGTTCACTTCTTCAGATCCCTATCTGACTCTGCTCCATTCATTACCTCTTTAAGTCTTACAACACCCCTGTCAGGTGGGCGAGTATTGTCCCCATTTTGCAGATGGGGGTTTACTGAGACAGAGTGCATTTTTATAACTTGGCAAAGGCCACAGAGATGAGTTTTCGGCAGAGGTAAAATTTGAACCCAGAGCCAGTTTGGTGTCGTGGTTAAGTGCGCGGACTCTAATCTGGGAGAATCGGGTTTGATTCCCCACTCCTCCACTTGCACCTGGCTGGATGACCTTGGGCAAGCCGTAGTTCTGATAAGAGCTGTTCTTGAAAAAGAGCAGTTTGTGTCAAGAGCTCTCTCAGCCCCACCTACCTCACAGGGTGTCTGTTGTGGGGAGGGGAAGGGAAAGGAGTTTGTAAGCCGCTCTGAGACACCTTTGGGTAGTGAAGGGCGGGGGTATAAATACAATCTCTTCTCTTCTTCTTCTTCTTTTGCTCCTTAATCAGTCACCGATAGTCCCATCCTAAGTCGAGTTACACCCAGCTAAGTCCATTGATGTACCTCACACATCCGTCTCCTCTCCTCTCCTCCCTTTCATGCTCCCAATAACCTCGTGAGGTAAATTAAGCTGAGATTAGCCCAGCCAGGTCCCTCCTGGCCTCGGGGGGGGGATAGGGGGTGTAGGGTAGCCAGATTCAGGTTGGGGAACTCCTGGAGACTGGGGGATGGAGCCTGGGCAGGATTCAATAGGTTTTGTTCATCTATGTGCCTACTAATTCTTTCCTTAATAATGGTTTCCACCAATTTACCCAGCGGGGCTGATCTCTGTAGTCTGGAGATAGACTGTAATTCTGGGGGATCCTCAAGTCCCACCTGGAGGCTGGCATCCTTAGCAGAGAGGAGTTTTGAACCTGGGTCTCCCAGCTCCTAGTCCAGCATTCTCACCCACAACTGCACTGGGATGTCACGATGACCAGTTAGAAATCTGAAGCGACTTGTACCCTGGTTCCCAGAGAAGGGGCAGCAGTGGTTATTCTGGGCACCCAACAATTCCAGTGATGCCTACACTGGCTTGGGCTGAGCATGGGAACTCCAGAGTCCCAGATGCCTAGTGAACGTTGTTGCTGGCAGTTTTCAGAAATGGGCAACCAGACATAAAATGTGCCGGCGTATTGGTGGAAAGTGCCATCAAGTCACAGCTGGTTTCTGGCAACCCTGTGGGGTTTTCAAGGCGAGAGATGTTCAGAGGCGGTTTGTCATTGCCTGACTCAGTGGCACGACCCTGGTAAGTCTCCCATCCAAATACTGGCTAGGGCTGAGGCTGCTTAGCTTCCCAGATCTGATGAGATCAGGCTAGGCCAAGGTATACAGGGCAGGGCAGGAGCATTAGCCCAGTCCAGGAGAGCCAGTTTGGTGTAGTGGTTAAGAGCACGGACTCTAATTTGGGAGAACCAGGTTTGATTCCCACTCTTCCACATGCAGCTGCTGGCGTGACCTTGGGTCAGTCACAAGTTCTCTTGGAGCTGTTCTCTCAAGAGCAGTCCTCAAAAGCGCTCTCTCAGCCCCACCTGCCTCACAGGGTGTTTGTTGTGGAGAGGAGAGGGGAAGGGGAAGGCGATTGTAAGTCACTCTGAGATGCCAATGAAGGGTGAGGTATAAATCCAGTCCTCCTCCCCCTCCTCCCTGCAGTGAGTGCTGTCAGTTCCCCAGTGTCCTCCTGACCAGGATCACCCAGGCTAGCCAGATCTCAGAAACTAAGCAGGGTCAGCCTTGGCCAGTATTTGGAAGGGCGACCTCCAAAGAATACCAGGGTCATGATGCAGAGGCAGGCAATGGCAAACCAACTCTGAAACATCTCTTGCCTTAAAAACAAGTCTAGCTTGCCACCTGGTCGTGCATAACACTAAAAGAGCTAGAACTTGTAGCTGCCAGACAATCTTAGGATCTCCTGGCTATACTACATACAATGCCATACGATAGTAATAATAATAATTCCCCAGTTCTGCAGGTTTTTCTCTCACCCTGTGGGTAGACTTCTAAATGTCATGGAATGGGGCTCTAGGCAAAAACGCATGTGCACAAGTGTAAGGAAGATGCACAGCTGTGTTGTAGCCATATGCATGGCATGCATGATTTACTGTCGCGTACCACTATACCATTGCCAATTTTCCATTTAAAAAGCCCTCATTCTCCCTATGATGTGTCTTCCCAGAGAGGGTATCTGTGGGCCATAACAGCAGTCTTAGGCTTCCAGTGGGGGGTAGTGGTTAAGAAAGTCAGACTAGGATCTGGAAGACCCAGGTTCAGATCTCCACTTCACCATCAAAGCTTGCCGAATTACCTTGGGCCAGTTGTCGCACTCTCAGCGAAACCTACTTCATAGAGTTGTTGTGAGGATAAAACAGAGGAGAAGAGATTGGATTTATATCCCGCCCTTCACTACCCGAAGGAGTCTCAGAGCGGCTTCAAATCTCCTTTCCCTTCACCACAACAGATGCCCTGTGAGGTGGGTGGGGCTGAGAGAGCTCTTTCGAGAATTGCTTGTGAGAGAACAGCTCTGAGAGAGCCATGACTGACCCAAGGTCACACCAGCAGCTGCATGTGGAGGAGTGGCGAATCAAACCCGCCTCTCCCAGATTAGAGTCCATGTGCCTAACTACTACACCAAACTGAAGAACAATAGAAGCCACTTATGGTCCTCACTAGGGGCTGTGGTGGCTCAGAGGTTAAGACGCTGAGTTAAGACTCAGAGGTTAAGACGCTGAGTTGCCACCCAGAAGATCGGTAGCTCAGTAGTGCCATGTGGTGGAGTGAGCTCCCGTTTCTGGACCCAGCTCCTGCCAACCTAGCAGTTCAAAAGCGAGACATTGCAAGTAGATAAATAGGCATGGCTTCGGTGGGAAGGTAACAGCGCTCTGTGCACCTTGGCATTTAGTCATGCCAACCGCATGACCACAGAGAAGTCTTTGGACAGCCCTGGCTCTTCGGCTTGGAAACAGAAATGAGCACCACCCCCTAGAGTCGGATTCGAATGGTTTTCAAGCAAGGGAAACCTTTACCTTTACTAGGGTCCTAACTGGGGAGAGGGGTAGGGTATACATTGAAGTAAAAAAGGATTTTGAAGTCCTTTGGCTATTTTATTAGGCGTAAAAAGTTCAGGAATTTTGCACGAATCTGCCGGCTGCAGTCAAAATTATATTAACCAGGCTTTGAAAATTAGGCTGTCCCTGACCATAAAAAATAGTTGTATAAAATCCAGAACCTGATGGAAATTGAAATTAATTAACCAAGTCAGAGAAGAGGTGCTTTTAATTACTTTAATAATAATTGGATTAAAAATGATTGAAATTACAATTGTGGGATGTGCCATTCCCTCCAAAACCTTCTCAGCTCTTTGAACAGGCATATGATGAGGTTGATTCAAGAGAATCAACAGGATGTAGGAATGATAATGTATTGTTCTCTGGAGCATTTTAATGGGTCTTTTCAAAAATAAAAGAATATCAAACGTTCTGTTTCTGTTGAAATCATGATGTCTTTCCTTTTTGATAGCTTTTAAAGGTCAGGGTTCGGCCCATATGAAATCACGTGCTGTCAGATAATGCAAGAGGTTCAGTATCATCTTAAATACGAACAAAATTTGTGACAGGGTATGAGCTTTCGTGAGTCACTGCTCACTTCTTCAGATGGGTACTCACAAAAGCTCATTCGCTCCCACAGATTTTGTTAATCTTTAACATATCTGAAGGTATTACCCTTTACAGCCAGCCATCCGATCCTCCAGAGATGTCTCAGTGCTTTATATGCTCTCTGGCCTCTTGACCTGGCCTCTGTCCTGGCAGGGCAATTGTGGTGGGATTTTATTTACATCCTCAGGTTCGCAGCCCCACCACAAGGTGAGATGAGGCAGTCCCCACTCCCCAGCAGATTTTTCGTGCTGGTGGGAAACAGACAGTTCTGGCCTTTGGGGCACAGTTGGCCAGGAAGTTCTTGGTCAACGTGCTCTTGCTCCATTTTGGCAGATCTTGTGAGGGGGAAACCTCCAGGGGAGTTGCGTCCTCAGCAGAAGGAGTACCAATCTGGATTTCCCAAGAGGCTTCAATATTTATTTATTTATTTATTTATTAAACTTGTACCCCGCCTTCCCGGCCAAAGCAAGCTCAGGTTGGCTAACATCATAAAAACATGTTAACAATAATATCACAAACATCTAAAAACAATTCATAAAACAATTCCTTACAACAATTTACAATTAAAGTGCTAACAATTAAATTATGAGATCAAGATGACCTCATAAAGTCAGTAAATTAACGATATTCAGCGCGTTGGTCTTTCTCAGTTTCGGTCAGCGAGCCCAGGCTAGTAATAGTAGACCAGGCACCAGGCTTCTGTTGTTATTCATTATGGTAATGGTGGTAGTGGTGACTTTTTTATCTTCAGAGGTTTGTTTTGGATGGGTTGGACCCCATGGAGGGTTTCCACAGATTGGGTGTGTGTGTGGGGGGGGGTCTGTCAGTAGAGCTGGAAAAAGTGCAGAGGGAAGTCCTTTACTCATTGATAGTTCTTCTCAGGGTACCCCTGAATGTTGAACTGAAAATTTTCATCGTGATCACCGAACGACAATGTCCACCTTTTCTTGGGTGGGAAGCCACACAAAATGGCAGTAAAACCAATACAAATGTGTAGCTCCTTGGAGAATGGCTGTGTGGCACAACCTCATCTGAAGCTCACACGGCTGACCTTCAGCACTCTGCCTCTTATGCAGGGCCGCAGTGAGGCCAAAACACAATTCTAAAGAAATGTCTAGCCCCGGTCAATGAAACCCAAACCGTGTATCTCTTGTGGAAACTGCCCAGGTTGAAAACGCACACTTGACAGTTAACCTGTGAATGTTGCGCTTTCTGCTCAGAGCAGACCAACTTGCTGTGCCTATCCTACACAGCGTTAGCCCAGCGACTTCAGTAGCGCTGCTTAAGATGGCCACTGTAGGTCTCCTGAAAACAGGTGAAAGGCCTGATTGTTTCAAGAGGTACTTGAGGGAGTAGTTTTAATTCTGATGACTGTCCCTTGTGAAGTTTCATGCACTGGAAGCGGTTTTTATGGGGGAGGGGTTGTATTTTTGTGTGTGTATTAGAGATGTAAAATTTCCAGAAATTTTGAAGCTCGGAAAAAAACCCGGGTTTTTTCCGGTTTTTTCCAGAAAAAAACGGAAATTTTCGGAAAAATTGAAAAAAAATGCTACATTAGCATTTCTTTTGTCTTTTCTAGATTGAAAGTCATTCTATTACTTTAGGAACATAAAATATGACTATGGACATTTTTACTTGGCATGAAATTATCACAACTAGCATATTAAAAATATAGTGTATCTAAACAATTATTACAAACAGAATACCCATCCACATGCAAAAACAAAACTGAAACTTTTTTATTTTCTTCTGACAATCGCACCTCCTAAAGGAAGAAATGCATCTTGTTCTTGCATTGGAGAGTTCAGTTTGTAACCTAGGACTTAATTGTCCTCAGTGCACAGAAATTAGATCAATCTGATACCATATATATATATTTTAGAAATGATTTGAAAAATATTTGAACACCTTGTCTTAAAATATTTTATTAATCATGTTAAAATAAAACGTTCCATAATCAATTTCTTTTCTTTTCTTTTTTCAATTTTTCCAATTTTTTGCAAAAAACCCAAAAAGACTTCAGGAAAAAAACGGGGAAAAAAAGTTTTTTTCCTGAATTTTTCCAGTTTTTTTCCGGGCCTTCACATCTCTAGTGTGTATGCGTGCCCGTGCCTGGAAGTCATGGCAATCTCTGGTGACTCCTACTGGGACAAGGAGGACATTCGGAGGAGGAGGAGGAGGAGGAGGAGAAGAGATTGGATTTATACCGCACCTTTCAATACCCGAGGGAGTCTCAGAGTGACTTACAATCTCCTTTCCCTTACCCTCCCTACAATAGACACCCTGTAAGGTAGGTGGGGCTGAGAGAGCTCTGACTGAGAACTGCTCATGAGAGAACAGCTCTGAAAGAACTTGTTTTTTTTTTTAAAAAAAATATTTTTAAAAGACCAACAAAAAACAAAAACATACATACATACATACATACATACATACATACATACATACATACATACAAATTGGGGGTTCCACTTACCACATTATTTTATCTGTTAAGTTACCTCATATATTATCTAATTATGTATTTTGCTTCTTTATTTTTCCACACCATGTAGATTTGAATATGAGCTCTGAAAGAACTTGTAACTGACCCAAGGTTACACCAGCAGCTGCATGTAGAGGAGTGGGGAATCAAACCTGGTTCTCCCAGATTAGAGTCCTCACTCCTAACCAGTACACCAAATTGGCTTGATTGCCTGCTTTTGTCCTCCTGGTATTCCTTGGTGGTCTCCCATCCAGGTACCAGGGCCAGCCCTGCTTAGCTTCCGGGATCTGATGAGATCGGGCTTGCCTGGGCTATCCAGGTCAGGGCTTTAATGGTTTGTAAGAAGGGTTGTCAGCTCCAGGCTGGGAGATACCTGGAGATTTGGGAGGTGGAGCCTGAGGAGGGTGGGGTTTGGGGAAGAGGAGGGGCCACAGCAGTATATAATGCTGTACAGTCCACTTTCCAAAGCGGCCATTTTCTCCAGGTGAACTGGTCTCTGTCGCCTGAAGATCAGGTGTCATCCCAGGCCCCACCTGGAGGTTGGCAGCCCTATTTGTAGGCTGCCGTTTGGGGTGGAAAGGAGAGACTGAAGCAATAACGAGAAGCCTTTGCAAGCCCTGAAGATTAAAACCTATAACAGCATCCGAACGGGTGTCTCTAAGGAGAGCAGCAGAAGCAGAGCACAGAAACAGGAAATCCCAACTCTCCTGTACTGTTGAGTGGAAAATTCTGCTGTTTGGTGGGGGAGAGGAGGAAGCCACACTTAACTGCCTGGCAGGGCGCATGTCACTTCGTGGTTTGCCTTGCGAGGAGACCCGTGTGACAGAAGAGGCACAAGTAGCCCCGAGCGGCTTATGCGGCAAGCGGCACGCCCCCCTTTTACTCTTCTCACCTTTCTCTGGGTTGGGAACCAAAAAGGGCTGAGGAACTGCAAGCTTAGCAAGTGGCATGTGGACAGCTCAGCAACTGTTCCGTGTCCTCAAATCGGGAATGATTTTACATGCAAGGAAAGCGAGGGTGTTACAAATCCCTGGCTGGGCCTTTGTGGTTCTCTGGGAGTACGGGAAATGCAAAATGGGGTTAGACTAGACTTGCCAACCTCCAGGTGGAGATCTCCGGTAATTAGAACTGATCTCCAGGCAACAGAGATCAGCTCCCCTGGAGAAAATAGCTGCTTTGGAGGGTGGACTCTATGGCATTATACCTCACTGAGGTCTCTCCCGTCCACAAACCCCTCCTTCCCCAGGCTCCACCCCCAGAATATCCAGGCATTTCCCAACCCAAAGTTGGCAACCGTAGGTTAGAAGCAAATGTTTCTACCTGTAGGGTTGCCAGGTCTCCTCTGGTCACCAGTGGGGGATCAGAAGGTAGGGTTGCCAGATCCAGATTGGGAAATCTCCTGGATATTTGGGGGTGGAGCTAGGGGAGGACAGGGACTTCAGTGGGGTACAATGCCATAGACTCCACCCTCCAAAGCAGCCATTTTCTCCAGGGGAACTGATTGCAAGATGTCATAGTCCTGCGGTACACTGCCTTGGTCAGGCTGCACCTGGAGTACTGTGTGCAGTTCTGGAGGCCTCACTTCAGAAAGGATGTGGACAAGATGGAATGAGTGCAGAGACGAGGATGAGACCACCCCCTGTGAGGAAAGGCCGAGGGACTGGGAATGTTCAGTCTGGAGAAGAGCAGGTTGAGAGGGGACAGGATGGCTCTCTTGAGGTATCTGAAGGGCTGTCACTTAGAGGAGGGCAGGGAGCTGTTCCTGTTGGCAGCAGAGAATCGCAGCCATGGGTTTAAATTAAGGGAGGGAAGGTACCTTTTAAAAAAATATATGTTTTAATTTGTTTTTAAATCATCATTAACAACAATGTACATCAAAAGCATTAAACATGCAACAACAGGAGATAAGGATCAAGTCGCATCAAAAGCCTATTATGTAACAGTAAAAAGTATTTAAACTAGTTGAACATTTGAACAGCTCTGGTCACTCTGACTGACGACCTCCGGAGGCATCTGGATCGAGGCGGATCGGCGGTACTGTTGCTGTTAGAGCTGTCGGCCGCGTTTGACATGGTCGACCACCAGTTACTAGTCCACCGCCTCGCCGACGTGGGGATTCAGGGACTTGCCTTACAATGGCTGGCTTCCTTTCTCCAAGGTCGGGGACAAAAAGGGGAGCAGTGGCACACAGGATTTATCCTCTGGTTAAATATCTGAGCTGAACAGGACTGCTGTCAGTTCGAGCCCCGCACTTGGTGTGAGTTACCAAGTCTTGTTCCCAGCTCGCCGTCCACCCAGCGGTTCGAAAGCTTCGGCGAGTAGATCAAATGGGTACCACTCCTTAGAGAGAGCGAGCACACTAAACCCCCCTATGGGTGAGGTGTTAAGTTGACAAACGGAAAGGTCCGTGCGTAACATCATAAGCCTACACAGCCTGCAATGGGACATTCCGGCCATTCAGGCCAGACGGTGGCAGTGGTGTGCTGCGACCGAAAAAAATACTGACGACATCAAGAGTGACGTTGAGAGAGAAGAGAGGAGAGAAAGAGAGAAAGCAAGTTGCCGGGGACACGCCTGATGATCACCGCAGACCTAAAACTCCCTGTCGACTATGAAGTGTGTGCAATTTAAATGATATATGTTTGTCCTCCCTTACCCCCCTCATTGTTAGTCCCGTGTCGACAAAGAGTAACTGTACATTGCTCAGAGCTGGCAGCTCTGCAAGGATTGAGCGATTAATAAATTGAAAGATTATTATTATTATTATTATTATTATTATTATTATTATTATTATTATTATTATTATTATTATTATTAAA
>NW_015167057.1:1790608-1792747 GCF_001447785.1 Gekko japonicus | reverse complement strand
ATTGCCCGGAGGTATGGGCTGGGGTGCCATCAGTACGCTGATGACACCCAGCTCTATCTGATGCTGGGCGGCTGGTCGGGACCCAGATCGGAGGACCTGGACGGGGCTTTGCAGGCTGTGGCGGGTTGGCTTAGACTGAGTCGACTGAGGCTGAATCCAGCGAAGACAGAGGTCCTGTGCTTGAGTCGGGGCGGTGCAGGGGCGGGGATCCCCCTTCCGACCTTCGGGGGGACTCCATTGGTGCCAGCGCCGGAGGTGCGGAGGTTGGGTGTCCTGGATCCCTCCCTTAATATGGAGACCCAGGTGGCGGCCACTGCCAGGTCAGCCTTTTACCATCTCAGGCTGATCAGGCAGTTGGTCCCCTTCCTCTGCCGCGCTGACCTAGCAACAGTGATCCATGTGATGGTCACCTTGAGACTAGACTACTGTAACGCTCTCTACATGGGGCTGCCCTTGTCATGGATCCGGAAGCTGCAGCTGGTGCAGAATGCCGCAGCCAGGCTGTTGATGGGCCTCCCTAGACGAGAGCACATCCAGCCTGCGCTGAGGACACTGCACTGGCTGCCAATAGCATACCGAATCCGCTTCAAGATGCTGGTTCTTACCTCTAAAGCCCTATATGGCCGAGGTCCAACATACCTAAGGCCTTTCCCTGTATATACCCCAGAGAGCACTATGGTCGGGATCTCAAAATCGGTTGATACTCCCTGGCCCAAATGAGGCCAAGCTAGCTATCACCAGGGCCGGAGCCTTTTCAGTGGCGGCCCCTACCTGGTGGAACGAACTCCCAGAGGAGAATCAGGGCCCTGCGGGACCTTTTGCAGTTCCGCAGGGCCTGCAAGACGGAGCTCTTCCGCCAGGCATTTAGTTAGGGACCGCCACTACTGCAGGCTACTGCAGGCCGCTATAGCAGAGCCTGCCTGTGGCCTTAACATCTAATTGACTAAGAGCAGAAAACATCTGGGCAGAGGAAATTTATTCCTGTAATATACCATCTAGATTAATTTAATCTGCCACCAGCACTTTGTAGTTATAATGTTTTATTGTATGGTTAAATATTGTGTATTTTAATGTATTTATGCTTTTATGGAAGCCGCCCTGAGCCTGCTTGCGGGGAGGGCGGGGTATAAGTTTGATAAATAAATAAATAAATATTTATCAACCAATAAGAAAGGGTAAGAAGTGCTGGTAATTATGCCACCTCTGTCAGTAAGGCAAGTGTGAGGACTAGATTGGATCTGATCTTAGATGTAGAACATTTTTGTATGTATCTCAGTGTGTACAGTAGAGAGTTAGAAGAAAAGCCAAGAAGAGTAAGTAATGTTAGTGGGAAGAAGTTCAGCTTCTCCCTCTGAGGTGGAGGACATCTTGTGGGTGATTCCCATCCATCACTTAGGGAGGCAGGACTAATTTCAATTACTTCCTGTTTCCTTTAGTGGGAGTCACCCTAGGCTCCGTTCTTTTCCTGCCTCAGTAGGGAGAGCAACTAGGTCTAGGCTTTGCCTTATCCTTTGACTAATTTTTTTTCACTGGCTTACTCTTTTCTTTCTTTATCTATCTTAACAATCCTTAACTCTAACCTCCTACAAGATGGCATGGCTAGCAGCCTAAGAGCGGCAACACTAAAGAGACAGGTAGCAGCTCTAGCCTCAATTCTTCCGTTTTACAAGGGATCTTCAATTTCCCAACATCCTCACGTATCACGCTTCCTGAAAGGAGCATCTGCTAAACTCCCTCCAACAAAGCACAGGTTTCCTACTTGGAAACTCAACACAGTTCTCACGGCACTCACAAAAGCTCCATTTGAACCAATTGGAAAAATCTCCTTACAATTTCTAAGGATGAAGGCCCTCTTCTTAGTAGCCATAACCTCAGCCAGGAGGATATCGGAACTGAGTGCATTATCTGTTCGGTCAGACCTTTGTGTCTTCCACAAGGAGAAGGTTGTATTGAGAACAGATCCTACCTTTCGTCCAAAAATCAATTCTCAGTTTCATAGAGTGCAAGAACTATGCTTACCATCATGTGTTCCAAACCCAGCGCATCCTAAGGAGAAGCTCTGGCATACTTTGGACGTCAGAAGGGCGTTTAAGTGCTATATTCATAGAACATGCTCTTTCAGAAAAACTGAAGCCTTGT
>NW_015167057.1:1773755-1790584 GCF_001447785.1 Gekko japonicus | reverse complement strand
CTATAAGATCAATTTATATGCATCTGCGAATGCAGCATTTGGCAGGAGAGTACTTCAGTCTATCATTTCCTGCGATGACGACCCCCCTCCCAACATTTAGGGACACTGCTCTGGGAGGTCCCACAAGATGGCCTCCACCTCAGAGGGAGAACGACCATTGGATACTCACCGTGAAGGGTCCTTCTCCTCTGAGGCTTGGAGGACATCTTGGCCCTCCCAGGGTCGTCATCTCTATTTTCTGTTAACTTATCTGTACTATTAATTATACCATATTTGGCGAGCAAAAAGAGAGAGTACAAGCCTTCCTTCTTCTATCATTTCCTGTTCCACATGTCTGTGGTGGTTCTTTTTTCTTTATATTTGTTAGCATGTTACTAGAAATTATTATGTTAATGTTTAGAGAATGTTAGTTATTAATACACTGCTTCGGGAGCACCAGAACTGAGCCTAGGGTGACTCCCATCACAGGAAACAGGAAGTTTGAAATTAATCCTGCCTCCCTGAGTGATGGATGGGAATCACCCACAAGACCCCACAAAGTCTCTATATGTAACGTTTGTGGACTTGGCCGCTGCGTTTGACTCCATTGATAGGAATAGCTTATGGCAAAAATTGGCAGAACTGAATATCGATAAACGATTGTTATTCCTGTTACATGAGCTGCATACAGACATTAGTGCCCAGATTAGAGTTGAAATGTCAGGGTCCCTAACTAACAAAATCCCAATTCATAAAGGAGTGAAGCAGGGGTGTGTGTTGGCCCCTCTATTGTTTAATTTTTATATAAACAAAATTGTTGACAGGCTATCAGGCCCACAATTCTTTCCACCTATCCTTGGGAAGCATAAAATCTCAATTTTAATTTACGCAGATGACATGGCCCTAATATCACTTACAAAAATCGGGATGAGAAGACTGTTGCAGCAACTAGGATTATACTGTAAGGAAGAGGCCCTTAATATTAACTTTGGAAAAAACCAAAGTGAAGGTCTTCAGAAAAAAGGCTCAAATATCCTCCTGGAGCATACTTGGCAATTCAATAAATCAGTGTAGTTCCTTTAAGTGTTTAGGAATTACATTTAAAGATGGAGGTCCTATGCCTGAATCGTAGCAGTACGGGGGTAGGGGTCCCACTTCCGGCCTTCGGTGGGGCGCTATTGGTGCCAGCTCCAAGGGTCAAGAGTTTGGGTGTGCTCCTGGATGCTTCCTTGACAATGGAGGCCCAGGTAGCAGCCACTGCCAAGGCAGCCTTTTACCATCTACGGCTGATTAGGCAGTTGGTCCCCTTTCTCGAACGCAATGATCTGGCGTCAGTGATCCACGTGATGGTCACCTCGAGGTTGGATTACTGCAATGCTCTCTACATGGGGCTGCCCTTGGGGCAACTTCGGAAGCTGCAGCTGGTGCAGAATGCTGCAACTAGGTTGTTGATGGGTGCCCCTATGAGGGAACACATCCAACCGGTGCTGAGGGCGCTGCACTGGCTGCCAATAGCGTTCCGGATACGCTTCAAGGTGCTGGTTATGACCTTTAAAGCCCTGTATGGTCTGGGGCCTGTCAACCTGCGGGACCGCCTTTCCCCTTACGTTCCCCCGAGAGCACTAAGATCTGAGTCGCAGGACCGGCTAGTCCCCCCTGGCCCTAGGGATGCCAAACTAACAACTACTAGAACTAGGGCCTTCTCCTTGGCTGTACCAATATTATGGAATCAGCTCCCTCATGAGATCCGCGCTCTCCGGGATCTCTGCCAGTTCCGGAGAGCGGTGAAGACGGAGCTATTCCACCAAGCATTTAACAACCCGGACTAAGCATGATAGCACTTTATAGTTGCCGCCATGGGTATGTTGTACTGTGTGTAAATTACGATTTTATTGTACTGTTATAGATTGTTTTAGAGGCATTGTTTTATTGGTTTTAATGTTGTAAGCCGCCCTGAGCCGCTTTGGCGGGAGGGCGGGATAAAAAATCAATCAATAAATAAACACTTGCAATTTCTTGCTTTCAGACTGCTAGGTTGGCAGGAGCTGGGGCCAGAGACGGGAGCTCACTCCGTCACGTGACACTCGGGTCGCAAACT
This sequence comes from Gekko japonicus, assembly GCF_001447785.1. Taxonomy (NCBI): domain Eukaryota; kingdom Metazoa; phylum Chordata; class Lepidosauria; order Squamata; family Gekkonidae; genus Gekko; species Gekko japonicus. Next base: position 1,788,507 of record NW_015167057.1, on the reverse strand, counting down.
GCTGAGCTACAGGTCTTCTGGATATTATTTATACATTAAGTTTTAATTGGGGGTCCCCATTGACCAGTAAGAAAGCTATGCTGGGGATCATGGGACCTGCCTGTATGAAACCCATGTGGAATGAGGACTGCAGTAAGGAGAGGAATTGGACAGGATAATAAAAGAAAACTGGATGGATCCAATCCTGCCTATGTCTCCGAATGCATGAAACATTCAGATATTGCCATTTGTAACAATTATCTGTCAAGATCCTTTAAAAGCTGAAGTTTGTTCTTAAAACCATCAGGGCTGATTTATGTCCTTAATGATCAGAACTGGAGAGATGATACTGGGCTGCAATCAGACACCAAATTAGACCCGACATAGGCGCGAATGCCGGGTGGATTTAAAGGGAGTGATCAGACGCAACATCTGGGAAGTGTCCTGCAGCTGTCGGTACACCTGTTCTGCTCCGCCGCAGAAGCAGAGTTAAATTGAAGGATAAATAAAAATAAATAAATAAATAAAAAGACACGGGGGAAACCCGGTAGTAAATGGGTTGTGTGACGGGCCACAGAAAGGCTTCCCCCTGTCTGATCGCTCCAGTGCACTCTCAGGCCATCCCGACTCCGTGCCATTGTTCTTTTCCCCCTTTGCAGTATGCACATCATTGCAAACTCCATATGGAGCCCTCAGTGCAGAGGTGCAATTCATCAATTCCTCATTTTAAGTGCATGGGAAACAAACCACACAAAAAAAAAGGCTCACCGGCAGTTGCATCTGATCACACACTGATGGGCTGCGCCCACAGCTTCAAAGGGAGGTGTGATCTCGCAACTGCAGGTCAAATTCCTCCGGAGGAAACAGTCTTGCTCCCCCCCCCCCGCCCCCCCTGCCCCCGGCGGGTCTCCCCCCCCCCGCTTTATCTCGCGCGTGTGTCCACACTCCTGGTTTTGTTTTGTTTTTTAATTGTGGCAAGATTAGGAAACTGTGTGCTATCCGAGATGTGAAGTCTTCTCCTCTGTAAAGTAAATTTAAAACAAAAATGATTAAGTTCCTCCTGGGGAATCCAAATTTTCTATAGCCTAGAGCAGGGGTGTCGGACTCATTTGTTGCGAGGGCTGGATCTGACATAAATGAGACCTTGTTGGGCTGGGCCATGTGTGTCATAAAAGGTAATGCCAGGTAGCGGAGATATAATCTTTATAAAGGACACAGACAAACACAATTAAAGATTTTTTAAACTTTAAATAACACATTTCCAATGAATTAAACATCCCAGGCCTAGATAGATCTCGGTAAGGGGGTGTATTTGGTTTCTAACATTTCAGACTGCAGATGCAAGCTTACATTCCCTCCCCCACAAAAAAATTCCACGCAATAAAAACTAGCAATGGGGAGAAGATTAGACTAGAACCCTCTTCTCTGACATTGAGTGTTCTAAATGGGATTTTTTTTCTACACAGAGGAACGTTTTGTCATGTGAGTCCCTAGCTGAAGCATCAGACATTCACTTTCTTAGTCCAAACAGGTAAGTATACAGAACAAAGTTTGAGTCCAGTGGTACCTTTAAGACCAACAAACTTTAATACTGGGCAGAAGCTTTTGTGTGCATGCACCCAACTGAAGGTAAGCATACAGGTGAGCACACTGCAAATCAAATGCACTTTTCGAAACGCAAGTTGGAGGCTGTTGGACTGCACAAAGAACCCGTGAAGCTGCCTTTCACCGAGTCATACTACTGGTTTATCAAGGTCTACTCTGACTGGCTGTGGGTCTTGCCCATCAAATCCTCCCTTGTCCTTTTAACTGGAAATGCCAGGCATTGGACCTGGGGACCCTTCTGCTTGCAAAACGGAGGCTTTGCCATCAAATCCTGGCCCCCACCCAAGAGAGTTTCTGTGCAAGAGCAAAGCCAGGGAGATGCATCATGTTCACATCATTCCTTCTTCCTCTTCTTCAAGCTGAGTAATTACTGTTTTCAAATGATGACTTGGCCCGTCCCATCAAGGAGTCTGAAGGAAGCGGGGGGGGGGGGGATTAATTTTTTTTTTTCGTTTTCAAAACACGCACAAATAATCGTTTCCTAGGACTAGTTCTCAGCTGAGAAGCAAACAGAAAGTATGGCATCCAGGTTCCAGGAGTGAAATACTGGGAGACAGAAGGCAGCCTTAGATGGAAGCAAAACCATACGTTCCAAAGGTGCTTGGAGAAAAGGGGCTTAAAATATATACCTAGATATTAACAGGAAAAAATAGGGCATGTTTGCATTTGTTATCTCTTTTTGCCCTGACCTGGATAGCCCAGGCAAGCCCGATTTCATCAGATCTTGGAAGCTAAGCAGGGTCAACTCTGGCAAGTACTTGGAGGGGAGTCCTCCAAGGAAGACCAGCAGTTGGGAGGACGGGCAGGCTTTATTTAGAAGAAGAGGAGACTAGATTTATATCCCGCCCTTCGCTATGTGAAGGAGTTTCAGAACAGTTTACAATCTCCTTTCCCTTCCTCTCCCCACAATAGACAGCCTGTGAGGTAGGTGGGGCCGAGAGAGCTCTTTCGAGGACTGCTCTTGAGAGAACAGCTCAGAACTTGTGACTGACCCAAGGTTACACCAGCCGCTGCATGTGGAGGAGTGGGGAATCAAACCCAGTTCTCCCATGTTAGAGTCTGCACTCCTAACCACTACACCAAACTGGCTCTGAATATCCTCCATGCCCCCAGTAAGGGTCAGTCACCAGAGGTTGCCATGACTTTCAGGTGCGCACACACACACACATGCACGTATGAAAAAAATACCAAAAAAATGTTATCTCTTTTTATCCTGTATTGGCTTTCATTTTACTCTCCTGATTGTATAGCCAGGGCTGACTTATCCAGTACACAGTGCTGAGGGCCCATGATACTTTTAGGGCTCCACAAAAATGTTTTAATTTCTTTTAAAATGAACTTTTAGGGTCGAAGGAAATGTTTTAATTTTTTTTCTCACATCAGAAGAAAACTGGAATGTTTAGGGCCCACAAGAGTGGGCTCATTGGCGGGGAGGAGTTCGAGCAACTACAGACTTTTTCACCAACATTTTCAGGACTGGAGAATTTGGCAACGGAGACTCTGCACCCCCCTTAGCCTAATCAAACCAGTTCATTGCAGTTCATTGGGGTCGCAATGGATGGTTTAATGAAGGCATCAACCCAGTGTGCTGCAGAGGTGAAAAAGGCAAACTGTAGGTTAGGAATTATTAGGAAACAGATTGAAAATAAAATGGCCAAAATTGTAATGCCCCTGTGTAGATCTCTGGTGCAGCCTCATTTGGGATATTGTGTACAGTTCTGGTCACCGTATCTCCAAAAGGACATTGCAGAGCTGGGGAAAGTACAGAGGAGGGCGACCGAGATGATTAGGGGGTTGGAACACCTTCCCCAGGAGGAAAGGCCGAAGAGTTTGGGACTTCTCAGGTTAGAAAAGGGGGGGGGACATGAGAGAGGCTTATAAAGTAATGCGTAGGGCAGAGAGAGTGGACAAAGAGACATTTTTCTCCCTCTCCCGAAATACTAAAAGTTGAGGACATCCAATGAAGCTGATAGGCAGTAGATTCAGGACAGACGAAAGGAAATACTTCTTTACACGGAGGGTGATTAAAATGTGGAATTTGCTGCCAGAGGATGTTGTGATGGCCACAGGAATAAACAGCTTTAAAAGGGGGATTAGAGAGATTTGTGGAGGATAAGTGTGTCAGTGGCTACTAGCCATGGGGACTGAGGGGAACCTCCACATTCAGAGGCAGTCAACCTCTGAATCCCAGAGCCAGGATGTAACATCAGGGGAAGGCCTCGGCCTCTATGCCCTGTTGTTGGCTGTCCAGAGGGACTGGTTGGCTGCTGTGTGAGGCAGAATGCTGGACCAGATAGACCTATGGTCTGATCCAGCAGGGCTCTTATGTTCTTATGATCTGGCTTCCAATTAAGTCAAATCATCTTCAATGAATGGGATTTTCCTCCAACAAAATATGACAGGACATTAAATCATGACTGCTTTGTTTGTATCCCACTTCATCAAAACGAGCTTCCCTCTCTAGGCTGTTGCACCCACCACCATTAATTATGAGACGTAATATTCCCCACAACGGCGAGACTCCAAAATTTAGTAAGTGTCAACGATGGTGCTCCAAGACAAATTTTTGTGAATGTCTGAAAATGCAAGAAGCCTGCTGATGTATTATTAATATAGCACCATTCATATACATGACACTTAATACGGCAACGTGGAGAAACAGGTTCCCGGCCCAGAGGCACTTACTGTATACATGTGGGAAGGAGAGACGCAAGGGGATGGACTTGGTGCTTGCTTGGGGGGCAGGGAGTGAGCGACCCCATAAACCCAAGGTTTCCTGTCCATCTCTGCACTATTCTAATGGGATTAGCAGCATCCACCTTTTTACATCTGAGAGAAGAGAAGAGAAGAGATTGGATTTATACCCCGCCCTTCACTACCCTTACAAACTCCTTTCGCTCCCCCTCCCCACAACAGACACCCTGTGAGGTAGGTGGGGCTGAGAGAGCTCTGACAGAAACTGATCTTTTTCAAGGACAGCTCTTGTCAGAACTATGGCTTGCCCAAGGTCATTCAGCCGGGTGCAAGTGGAGGAGTGGGGAATCAAATCTGGTTCTCCCAGATTAGAGTCCATGCACTTAATCACTACACCAAGGAGGAAGGTATGTTTCCCAACCATTTCCAACGTCCTTTTGGGGTTGCCAGCCTGATCCTGTGAATGTTGACATCCACCCAGTTTTGGACACACACTGAAACAAGCCCCATTCAGAAGGGGAAACAGATGAGATTGCTTTTTATATAGTTATTATTTATTTCATTATATTTATACCCCGCCCTCCCCGCCAGCGGGCTCAGGGCGGCTTACAACAAGGCACAAAGTGCATACAGTAGAAAAAGATAAAACAGTTAAAATTCAGTACAATCAGGATGCAAGAATAGAAAGATCCGAAACATCTTTTAATCCTTACTGGCTGCATTTGTTGTCCTGATCTTGCAAATGCAAGTGGTGTCTGGAAATAGGTCTCCCAACAGGTAGCACCTATTGTGTCCAGAATGCAGACGCATTGCATAAAAGGGAAAAGGCCAGGAGCTCCATTTTGGTTATATATATGGAAGTCTACTGTATAGGTATCCTCACTCCCTCCCCCTGGCTTGTGCAGCTGATACCACAGGAACCTGCTACTCCTTCAAATCACAGTGGATGGGTTTTCCCACCACAAACATCCATTCTGAGCAGAATTGGCATCTCAAACTGCTTTCTCTACAGAATCCCTGCAGGAAATTTGAACAACCACCCCCAACTATTGCAAAGGGATAGCTATATTAGTCATATAGCGAAAAGAAAATATTCCACAGCTTAGAGAAGAAGAACAAGAGATTGGAGTTATACCCTGCCCTTCACTACCTGGAGGAGTCTCAGAGTGGCTTACAATCCTTTTCCCTTCCCCTCCCCACAATAGACACACTGTGAGGTAGGTGGGGCTGAGAGAGCTCTCTTGAGAACTGACCTTGAGAGAACAGCTCTGAAAGAACATATGACTGACCCAAGGTCACACCAGCAGCTGCATGTGGAGGAGTAGGGAATCAAACCCAGTTCTCCCAGGTTAGAGTCCACGCTCTTAACCACTACACCAAACTGGTGCTCAGTGTGTGTAAAGCACCATCAAGTCTCAGCTGACTTATGGCGACCCTGTAGCGTTTTCAAAATGAGATGTTCAGAGGCCGTTTGCCATTGCTTGCCTCTACCTAGTAAACCTGGATTTCCTTGGCAGTCTCCCATCCAAATACTAACCAGGGCTAAGTTTACTTAGTTTCCAAGAATTGTTGAGATCAGGGGAACCCAGGCCAATCAGTTCAGGCACCTCAAAGCCTAACATTTAAAGACTTAACCACGTTTATTTCAATATGAGTATTTGTCAGTAACAAACCCACTCAGATATTGACAAAGAAACATGTTTAGTGGAAACAGCAAACAGAGATCTGTTTGCTGGAAAATATACTTCAAATCTGGCCATTAACTAAATTTTACATTTAAAAAGGAATAAAATTCTTCCTTAATTATCATCCCCAGTTCTTCGATACTACCAGTGGAAATAGCCCCCCCACCACCACCACCCAATGATAGCAACTCAGCTTTAAAAAGAATGAGTTTCTACATTCCCAAGGAAAAACATTCATGCATCAGTCTTCCAGACAGGGGGGAGAAATTGTACCATTTTTCTGCCTCCTTTTGACATTTTCCATATTACACAGTGATTTGTTTCTCTGCTTAAGAAAAAAGCTCCGGTCTCTGCTGCTTTTTAGAAAGAAACATTTCTTTTTTTTGCAGGAGAAAGGTTTGCAGATTATGAAGAATGATAAAAACAGACCTCTTTCCTTTGCAACTCTTTTTTTTTCAGGTGAAAATTGTATTTGGAGGTTCCTGAGTGTAAACCCAGACCGATGAAAAGGCAGAGGGTGGGAGAAAAATGTATTTTATTTCATTGAGACCATCCAGTTAATTTTAACAAGTTATTTTTGAGTTTATAATAATAGACTTGTCATCTTACTGTTTCCTCCAGGTCATGTGACACTTTAGAGCCATGTTTGTGCAGGCAGTCCCAAGCAGGTCTCCTCAACAGGCCTTACTCCCAGGAAAGTATCCTTATAATTGAACAGGAAACAGAGAGTGAGTATAAATGGGCAGTTTTCACAGTGGTATGTGGTAAGCAGTGGGGTAGAGCAGGGCTCGGTACTAGGTTCGGTGCTTTTTAACTTGTTCATTAATGATTTGGCGTTGGGAGTAAGCAGTTAAGTGGCTAAGTTTGCGGATGACGCTAAATTTTTCAGGCGGTGAGAACCAGAGAAGACCGTGAGGTGCTCCAGAGGGATCTGTTGAGGCTGGGCAAGTGGGTGTCCGTGTGGCAGACAAGGTTCAACGTGAGCAAGTGCAAAGTAACGTACACTGGAGCCAAAAATCATGACTATAAATATACATTGATGCGGTCCAAACTGGCAGTAACAGATGAGGAGAGAGATCTTGGAGTCGTGGTATAGATCATTCCCTGAAACTGTTGACTCAGTGTGTGACTGCAATTTAAAAAAAGGCAAATGTGATGCTGGGGATTATTAGGAAGGGGACTAGAAACAAATCAGCCAGTATCATAATGCCCCTATATGAATCTATGGTGCGGCCTCATTTGGAATACTGTGTACAGTTCTGGTAACCGCACTTCAGAAAATATAGCATTGGAAAAAGTGCAGAAAACGGCAACTAAAACAAGAGGATGGAACACCTTCCCTATGAAGAAAGGTTAAAGAGGTTAGGACTTTTTAGCTTGGAGAAATGATGATCGAGGGGTGACATGATAGAGGTTTACAGAATGATGCATGGGATAGAGAAGGTAGAAGTCCTTTTCTCCCTTTCTCACGAGAATTCATGAGCACTCAATGAAATTAATGAGCAGTAAGCTTAGAACAGGCAAAAGGAAGTACTTCTTCACCCAAAGAGTAATTAACACATGGAATTCACTAGCACAGGACGTGGAGGTGGCTACAAGCACAGGACAGCTTGAAGTTGTTGTTCAGTCGCACAGTCGAGTCTGACTCTACCCCATGGACCACATCACACCAGGCCGTCTGGTCTTCCGTTGTGCTCTGGAGTTTGCTTATTTTCATGTCCGTTGCCTCGATAACACTGTCTAACCATCTCATCCTTTGCCGTCCCCATCTTCTTTGACCTTCAATCTTTCCCAGCATCAGGGTCTTCTCCAGTGAGTGCTCCCTTCTCATTTGGTAGCCAGATTATTTGAGCTTCAGTTTCATTATCTGGCCTTCCAGGAAACAGTCAGGGTTGATTTATTTTAGGACTGACTGATTTGATCTCCTTGCAGTCCAAGGGACTCTCAAGAGTCTTCTCCAGCACCATAATTCAAAAGCATCTATTCTTTGGCGCTCAGCCTTCCTTATGGTCCATCTCTCGCAGCCATACATGACTACTGGGGATACCATTGCTTTGAGCATACGGACTTTTGGTGACAGGGTGATGTCTCAACTTTTTATTATGCTGTGGATAAACAAATGGAACAGAGGTCCATCAATGGCTATTAGCCACAATGTACAGATGGAACAGTTTGTCTGGGGCAGTGATGCTCTGTGTTCTTGGGGCTTGGAGGGCAGGGCAAGAGTGAGAGGGCTTCTGGAGTTCTGGCCCCACTGGTGTGACCCAGAGTGTTGGACTGGATGGGCCATTGGCCTGATCCAATATGGCTTCTCTTATGTTCTTATGTCTGGGGGAGTGATGCTCTGTATTTTTGGTGCTTGGGGGGCAAGAGTGGGAGGGCTTCTGGAGTTCTGGCCCCGCTGGTGGACCTCCAGAGGGCACCGGGGTTTTGGCCACTGTGTGACACAGAGTATTTGACTGGATGAGCCATTGGCCTGATCCAGCATGACTTCTCGTACGTTCTTATATCCACTGTGTTTTCCCCCACATCCATAAATGAAATGGGGGAAAAATCCATGTAGACTGAAGCATAACCTTTTAAAAATTTAGCATAAATCACAGAGAATCGTTCTTGCTCAAGAAATGGATGAAAGCTTCCCAGGAACAGAGTCCTCATGCATTTCAGTTGAGTGTGCTGGAGGAAAACCTCTCAATAAATTGTGTTTGCATTAAATGTTATGAGAGTTGACAATCTACATAGAATAATGCTTTCATATATATGTTGCATCTATCCGTTGAATGGACGGACCTCACTGTGACCCAAATCTTAGGTCCAGTCGTGAATATGTTCTTCTAACCTGGTCCAAAGCCCTCTGAGAAATGTTTTCCAATCATATGCTCACTTGCCATATGGAAATATTTGTTCCATTGCGGCGCAATCCTTTTTCAGGATGCAACTCTTAGCTCTCTTTGTTCTCCCTGGTTAATATAATGTTTCATTCATTCATTTAGTTTATTTATTCACTTCATTTATAGTTCACTTTTCTCACAGAAATACGAGAAGACACCATTAAAAACCACACTGTAATGCATACCCCCCAAAATGGCAATAAAACTGGATTACAGAATTAGAGAACAATTTCACCTCATCTTTTACCCCACCTTTCTACCCAGTGGGGACTACAAGTGACTTACATCATTCTCCTCTCCTTCATTTTATCCCCACAACAACCCTGTGCTGTAGGTTAAGCTGAAAGTGTGACTGGCCCAAGGCCACCCAATGGAGATCTCTCACAACTCAATGGGACCAGTATGGAGTTCATATCCTCAACTGCCAACAGCAAAAAGAGAAGACACATCACCTGTTTTTGAAGGACCCATGTATCTGCAAGCATTGTTAAGGAATGCCTAGGTGTGTTCTGTTCAATGGGCAGATGCAAAAAAGGTGGATTATAGAATTAGAAAGTGCAGTAAAAATATAATATATACAACAAGCAAATGCAATAAAGTTGGATTATGAAGTAGGAAAATAATGAAATAAACAGCGTAAGAGAACAAAATATGCAATACAATTGCACTATGAAATTAGAAAATAGTGCAATAAAACTATCCTACATATAGTAATGCAGTGGTTACGGCCTAAAATGTTTACAGACATTAAAATTGTAGCACTGTGTATTGGTATTTGAATGAATAAGAAAGTTACTTTGTAATGGAAGCATAAATAAAGTAAGAATGTCTACTCCAAAGTTAATTTAATTGAATTAGCAGGACTTTCCTCCTGATGAGATCAGTTAGGATTGCAGCTTTTGAACTAAACATCAAAGAGTGAAAATACAGACTATGCCATCTTCAGACAATTGGTCTTCCAGTACTGGTGTCATTACTAGTGTAATTAAAGCAGACAATGTGTATGTTTTAAAAAACTGAAGATAGGCCAAGAAAAAAAAAGTTTTGGAAACACAATTCTTGGTTGTTCTGCATTGAAATGCAAAACCCCACAGTCATGCAGATTGTTTGGTTCGCTTTCTTATGGTTTTACTGTTTTCTCAAAACAAAATGAAAAAGCAGTCATGTTTGGAATTTACAGAAACAAAACTGAATCCTCCAAGTGTCACCAGAAGTTGAAAGAGCATTGTAAAAAGGCAATCCATGTCTTTTGTATTCTCTTACCTCTTGGAAGGTGAAGCTATTTGAAATGTTGAATCTCTGAATAAATACATGCGTCAGACTTGGATTCAATATCATTAAAAGGTGAATTTCAGTTTATAGATTATGTATTATTTAGATTATTAGATTATTTATTTATCCTTCTCTTCCAGAGATGTTCAAACTGGGCAATTCTTGCTAAAAACCAACAATTTTGCACACACACAAAAATCAATTTATACCCCTAACCATCAGATAAAGATCTCAACTGCCATCGAAAATGTTTCTTGGAAGCAGAATTGCTATTTTACCTCCAAAAGCCTACCCAGCTGCATCCAAAACACCCTTCTGCATTTTAACACTCCAGAGAGTAAGCCTAAGCAAATGCAATAAATAAATAATAATAATAAATAAATAATAATCAAAAGTCAGTTGCAGTTAATTCAGTTGGGCTTCCTCCCAGGAAAGCATTCTTAGGATTGCTGCCTTCATCTACCTTTTTATAAAATAAAGCATAAAGAGACTGTAAGGCATTGTGAGAATTCAGGTGGAGTTTTTGTATCCATGGTGAACAGGGAAAGGGTGGATTCTCGGGGGTGGAATTGAAGCCTGTCAAATTTCGTGAAGGGGAGGCCTCTGCCCCCCCAACTCATTCCCTATTTCTTTCACTTTTTTTTTTTTTTAAATCCTGGTATTTCTCATGCCGGCTTTGATTGACAAGGTTGTTATTAGCTTGAATGGATCCTCCCATTTCACTGTCTTCTTCTAGTCCCAACCAGGAATGGGTTGCCTGTTGACCTGGGGTGGCTGTACATTGACCCATCCGGCTTCCTTTGTGACCCTTTGACCTCCAGGGCACTTGAGCCCAGTTTAGCCTGGTGACATGTGCAGAGAGGGGACTGGGTAGAGTGTGGGGGAATGGGAGGCAGGAAGGAGAGAGCTGGGGGGGGAATTGCAAGAAGGAGCGGATGAGGGGTTTGTTAACAAGAATGTGTTTATTAGAAATAACTTAAGGGGGGGGCTGCCATGAAAAGCTGGGAAGGAGGAGGAAGAGAACTCCAGATCTCACTCTGGGGGTCTTGTGTTCAGTTCTGTACAAGTCAGTTCAATAAATAGACAGAATAAATAGAAAGGTTCGGAGGAAAGATGCAAAGTGGGTCAAGGAGCCACAAGGCAAAGCCAGTGAGGACACGCTGAAGGAAAGGGTTGCCCGCTCCGGATTGGGAAATACCTGGAGATTTTGGTGGTGAGTCTGGGGAGGGCAAGGTTGGGGGAAGGGAGGGACTTCAGTGGGGTATAATGCCATAGGAGGTCACCTGCCAAATCGACCATTTTCTCCAGGGGAACTGATCTCTGTTGTAATCCTAGCAACTCTGCTGGAGGTTCCGTGTACCATGACCAGCCAGTTTGGTGTAGTGGTTAAGTGCATGGACTCTACTTTGGGAGAACCGGGTTTGATCCCCCAGTCCTCCACATGCAGCTGCTGGTGTGACCTTGGGTCAGTCACAAGTTCTCTCAGAGCTGTTCTCTCAAGAGCAGCTCTCTCAAGAGCTCTCTCAGCCCCACCTACCTCACAGGGTGTCTGTTGTGGGGAGGGGAAGGGAAAGGAGTTTGTAAGCTGCTCTGAGACTCTGAGTGAAGGGTGGGGTATAAATCGAATCTCATCCTCCTCCTCTTTTTTTATTAAATTATTTTCTCAAAAAAAAGAAGTGGGATACAGAAGAGAAGGAAGGGTAGGGGGGAAATATAAATTCATCAGGTTTGTCAAATATTATGAGTTGTTACGTACAACATGTAAAATCAGATGTATTACCAAATGTATTACACATTTCAAATATAGAAGCAGACAGTAAAAAGTGAGGAACAAATATATGTGTACATTCGGTCATTTAACCCTCCCCCACAAATTTATCAATCCATCTAAAAAACTTTCTCTTGGATATGCTGGTTTCAATTAATGGCCTCATCAAACCTATTTGGAAAACAGAAACTGTTATCATGTGGCGATTCCCCCGCCCCCCCCAACCTGGCTTCCAGGCCTGCTGTGAGTTTTGGCTCATAATGCAGTTGTGAGGAATTGCCACAGGGATGTTGTGCCCTGAAGCAAAATAACGTGTAGGCCAAGTAAAGTTTGGAACCAGTGGCACCTTTAGGACCCACAAAGTTTTATTCTGGGTATAAGCTTTTGTGTGCAAGCACACTTACCCAGAAGAAGACTTCATTGGTCTTAAAGGCACCAGTGGACTCAGATTTTGTTCTGTTACTTCAGACCAACACAGCTACCCCACCTGAATCTATCTTCATGTCTAGGCCAAATGAGGGAAGTTTTTTGAACATTCCAAGTCCAAATGACATACCATCAAGAATTAGTTGAAGGAGAAGAGGAGACTGGATTTATGCCCCGCCCCTCACTACCCAAGGGAGTCTCAGAGCGGCTTACAAACTCCTTTCCCTTCCCCTCAGTGCAGCTCATTCGGCATCGGGGCAAATCTAAGATTGACGGGGCGTGAAAAACTTCCTCCTGCAGTCCATCTGTCCAATAGCTGTCCCGCGAGTGTGAGTGGCAGCCAGCGCAGGCCAATGGGAGGGAGCGAACCGTGTGGCCGTGGACTTTTTCAAGGACAGCTGTGCCAGAACTACGGCTTGCCCAAGGTCATCCAGCAGGTGCAAGTGGAGGAGTGGGGAATCAAACCCGGTTCTCCCAGATTAGAGTCCGCGCACTTAACCACTACACCAAACTGGCTCTACAAGCAGGTCACAGAGGCCAAAGCCTGCCACTCTTGCTGCCTTGACCCCAGCACTGATATTCAGGGTGTTACTGCCTCTGAACATGAAGGTTCCACGTAGCTGTTGTGGCTAGCAGCTGGTAGAACAGTTTTCCTCCAGGAAGACGTCTAATTCTGTTATAAAGTCATCTGTGTTCAAGGCTACCCTGACTTGGATAGCCCAGGCTAGCCCGAACTCACCAGATTTTAGAGGCTAAGCGGGTGCGGCCCTGGCTAGCATCTGGAGGGGAGACCACCAAGGAATACCAGGGGTCGTGATGCGGAGGCAGCCAATGGCAAACCGCCTCTGAATGTCACTCACCTTGAAAACCCCACAGAGGTCACCATAAGTCAGTGACTGAATGGCCAAAAAGTTTGTGGCCATCATTATTTTCCAAAGAAGGAAATCCCACAAGCTGATCAGTCATTGAGTGAAGAAGTCTTTTTATTTTGTCCGTTCTGCATCTATTGCCCATAAACTCTGTCAGGAGCTCCTGAGTTCTAGTGCAGCTGGAAAGGGAGGGAAAGTTCTCTGTCCACTTTCTGAACCCCAACAATATACTCCAGTCCAATGCTCCCTCTAAGCCGTGGAGTCTTGTGAGCAAAAATTCTACTTTGTTAGCTACTGGCATTGAAGTTGTGAGCGAGCAATGTGGCTACTGCATAAATTAGTTTGCTCTGGAGCCATCCTCCCTGAGCTAAGACAAAAATGTGTGAGCTAAAAAACTGTGAGCTGGCTCACACTAACTCAGCTTAGAGGGAACACTGCTCCAGTCATGTCCCTCCTCCCCCTTAATTTTGTCTTCTCACTAATTTTAAAAGCTCCGTAGCCCGTTCGTTGTTGGAAATCCCACAGTCATCTTGGTCGCCCTCTCCTGTACTTCTTCCAGTATTGCAATTGCCTTTTTATGAGATATGGCAGCCAGAAATATATGCAGTATTCCAAATGCGGCTGCACTGTAGTTCTCCGAGGGTGTAGCAATCAAGAGTGGCGGACACCAGGGTTCCCTCTAAGCTGAGCTGATGTGAGCCAGCTCACAGTTTTTTAGCCTCTGGCTCCCAGACTTTTGTCTCAGCTCAGGAAGGAGGGCTCCAGAGCAAACTAATTTATGCAATAGCCAAATCGCTCGCTCACAAATATAATGCCGGTAGCTCACAAAGTAGAATATTTGCTCACAGGACTCCATAGCTTAGAGGGAGCATTGGCGGACACTATTCTGGGTTTGATTCCCCACTCCTCCTCCACATGGAGCCCGCTGGGTGACCTTGAACCCGTCATGGTTCTCTCAGAACTCTCTCAGCCCCACCTGCCTCACAAGGTGGCTGTTGTGGGGAGAGGAACGAAGGCAATTGTAAGCTATTTGGAGACTCCTTCAGGTGGAGAAAAGCGGAGTATAAAAACCAACTCTTCTCTTCTTTCCTAATAATCCCCGGCAAAGAATCCACTTTATCGCTGATCCAACATTTTCACTAAGCTATCCATGACAGCCTCAAGCTCTCTTTCCTCCTGACTGGCCACCACCAGGAGAGACACCGCCCCCCCCATTTTAAAGTCAGGATTTCCCACTGAAAAACGCATCACTGTGTAGTCACTTACACTGACCTTCATTTGCTGTGCTGTCAGCCACTCATCCTGTTTGGAGAAGAACCTTTGGAGCGCTTTACCATGAAGCTGCCTTATAGTGAATCAGACCATATCTCCCTCAAACTCAGTTTTGCCTACTCACACTGGCCCTGGTTCTCCCCAGTCTCATCAGGCAGATTTCACATCACCTCCAAGTTGGAGCTCTTTAATTGGTGATGTGGAGGATTGAACCTGGGACCTTCTGAGACCTAGGAAGGAAAAGGTTAAGAGAATTCTCTCTCTCTCTCTCTCTCTCTCTCTCTCTCTCTC
>NW_015167057.1:1756251-1773458 GCF_001447785.1 Gekko japonicus | reverse complement strand
CCCGCAACCCCTCCAGCACTGACAATGAGGCCCGCGCAGCTCCCAGCCGCTGGGCCCACCAATCCTTCCCCCCTGCCCCCTTCTCCCACCCCCCCAGGCACTGGCGGCAAGGCCTGAGTGGCTCCCAACCACCGAGGCCCCCTATGGCCAGAGAGTTCTCTGCACATGCGAAGGGAATGCTCTTTTACTTTTTGGAGGATTTAAGTATCCCCCGTATAGTTTTTAAAACTCCAGATTTTTCTGCACACGGGACTGCCCCAAGTGTGCAGGAAAATCTCTCTGCCCCCCAAGTGCCCCCGATGTGCGGATTTAGATATCCGCACAGAGGGGGCAACTTGGCTATTAGATATATAGATGTACCTACCTGAATATATCATGTAAGATGTGCTTTTATGAAGAAGAAGAGATTGGATTTATACGCCACCCTTCACTACCCAAAGGTGTCTCAGGGCAGTTTACAAACTCCTTTCCCTTCCCTTCCCCACAACAGACACCCTGTGAGGTAGGTGGGGCTGAGAGAGCTCTGACAGAAACTTCTATTTCTTAACCACTACACCAAACTGGCTTTTATGTTTGTAAGTAAAATTTCTTTCTCTTATTACCATTGGAGTCAGATCATCTTTGTAATTTGTTTGAACAGCATTTTCCCCTTAACTGGGAAATGAGGAGGGTCAGGGATGCTGTGTAAAGCTTCTGTGCTTCCAGGGCAATTGATATTTAAAAAACAACAACATTTAACCCAATAAGCTGATGCTCTGTCACTGAGCCGCTGACTTCCTATGGACTTAGAAAGGTGTCTCTGCTCAGGATTGGACTCTCGGTGCCTGACATGGTTGAATGCATGAATGGTCTCCTCTTTGATTCTCCCCACCCTGCGGACTCGGTCTCCTTGCTGCTTCTTTCCCCAGACTCCAAATAATTTATGAACAAGTGAAACTGCACCCGTCCCAACAGAGATTGCTGTGGGACCCCAATACTTACTTCCCTCCATTGCAGGAACTGTCTGTTGACTTTGACTCTTTGTGAGACATAGATTTAGGTGGGACATTATCAAGAGCTTTTTAAGAAGAGCTAAGATCTGTTCTACATGAAGCGCAGAACTCCGGCATCCCCCCCTTCCTTCAGACCCCACTCCTAGATGCTGTGTGTAAAAACCAGTTTCGAAACACAACTCTTGTTTTCAGAAGCCTCTTGCTGTGCTGCATAAAGAATCACCACACTCCTGGTGAGGCCACAAGCTCCTTTAGGGCTTTCCTGCGTTCCCATTCTCCTCACTTGGGTGTTCCTAGTGTTCTGGGGACGTTGGGGAGGGTCAAGTTCCACATGTGTTTTGCTCCCTCTAGTGGCCGGTTTTATTTATTCATTTATTGGGTTTTTAGACCGCCTTCCCCCATACTTGGGGCTCAGGGCAGTGTACAACATTCAGATTACAAACATGACCAAGTTTAAAATCATTAACAGCAGTTAATCATAAACAGCCAGTTTGGTGAACTGGTTAGCAGCATGGACTCTAATCTGGGAGAGCCGGGTTTGATTCCCTGCTCCACATGCAGCTGCTGGTGTGACCTTGGGTCAGTCATAAGTTCTTTCAGAGCTGTTCTCTCCAGTGCAGTTCTCGAGAGAGCTCTCTCAGCCCCACCTACCTCACAGAGTGTCTTTTGTGGGAAGGGGAAGGGAAAGGAGATGGACACAGCTAGGAACTCTCAGTCTGGGGCAAGTGATGATCTGTATTCTTGGGGCTTGGGGGGGGGGCAACAGTGGGAGGGCTTCTAGTGTCTTGGCCCCACTGGTGGACCTCCTGATGGCACCTGGTATTTTTGGCCACTGTGTGACAGAGTGTTGAACTAGATGGGCCATTGGTCTGATCCAACATTGGCTTCTCTTATGTTCTTTTTTAAGCTGCTCTGAGACTCTTTCGGGTAGTGAAGGGCGAGGGGGGGGGGATTGAGCAGAAAAGAAGAGTTGGATTTGTACCCCGCCCTTCCCTTCCTGTCCCCACAATAGACACCCTGTGAGGTAGGTGGGGCTGAGAGAGTTCTGAGAGAACTGGGACTGGCACAAGGTCACCCAGCTGACTTCATGTGGAAGCGTGGGGAATCAAACCCGATGCTCCAGATTAGAGTCCGCTGCTCTGAACCACTACACGAAAAGGAGGCCAGGCTAATTAAAAAACATTGCTGTCCTCAATCGTAAGCCTGGCGAAACAATTTGGTGTAGTGGTTAAGTGTGTGGACTCTAATCTGAGAGAACCGGGTTTGATCCCCCACTCCTCCACTTGCACCTGCTGATGTGACCTTGGGTCAGTCACAAGCTCTGGCACAGCTGTGCTTGAAAAAGAGCAGTCTCTGTCAGAGCCCTCTCAGCCCCACCTACCTCACAGGGTGTCTGTTGTGGGGAGGGGAAGAGAAAGGAGTTTGTAAGCCACTCTGAGACTCCAAGTGAAGGGCGGGGTATAAATCCAGTCTCTTCTTCTCTTCTTCTTCTTCTTCTTTATGTCCGGCATAAAAACCCACGGTTTAAATCCGGAGAGCAGACCCTGCTTGCTCTGCCATCTTGCAGTGGGAAAGGGCGGTGGCAGTCAGAAGCAAGGCTTCTTCCTGGAATGCTGATTTCGTGATTTCATTTATACCCCAACTTTCTCCCCAATGGGAACCCAAAACAGCTTTACACTGTCATTCACCCTTCCTCTATTTTATCCTCACAACAACCACCCTGTGAGGGAGGGTAGGCTGAGAATGTGTGACTGCCCAAGGTCACCCAGCACGCTTCCATGGCAAATTAGGGATTCGAACCCGGGTCTCCGAGAGCCTAGTCTGACACTCTAATGTCAACACAACACTGATGATGGTCCCTAAGGTGTGGACTTCTTCAGGAGGATGTTTGAGAAGTGATGCCCTCCCTAAGTTTCCAGAAAGGATGCAAAAACATCCCCCATTCGAGGCTTGTTTTGATTGTTTTGATGGGTTTTTAAATTTTTCCCCCTTTTTCTTTATATCGGTACAGTATTGTAATTAAACCACACTGAGCACTGGAAAAGCAATACTCAGCTATTGTCAACTCATAAATAAGTGAAGCTCTGTGGAATGAGAGAAACCACAACTCCAAGGTCGCTCATGGCCACAAAGAACGTCACGTTGTTCTTTCAATCCAGTGATGAAAAGCAGGTTAGCAACGAGAGAAATAAACTGCGGACGGAGGTTGTCGAATCTCTTTCTTTGGAGGACTGAAAAAGAAGACAACGGAACGGAGCGTTGAAAACTTCATTTCTACGCAGCCAACTAAAAGTAGCTGCTGAGCAGTGTGCAAAATTAGGGAAAGTATGCCCTTTGGCTGACCATCAAAGCCATCGACTCAAAAGAGAGCAGAGAGAGAGAGAGAGAGAGAGATACCAAGATCAGTTAGAGGAAGAAGGAGAGAGTGAGACGGAGAGGGCATTTTTACCAGCTGTTTAAATACAGCAACAGGATGAGCCGGACAGATGCCAGGACATAAAATAGCTCCAGTGGCAGGAAACAGCCGGGGTGTTATTTGAGGCTTACTGAAAACGAGAGGACAAAAAGGAAATTGAATGACGAATTCCAGCCATGCCATTTAGCCTCAAAAAGACAGCCATTTGGGAGGGGATAACGGTTTTGTTCCTCTGTCAAAAATGACCCACATTTGGGATGCTTTAAGCCACAGGGGAGAAAAAGACAGGCAGGCGTCTGCAGTGAACCTGTCTTTGTTTGTTCCAGTGCTTGAAGCAGTAGGGGAAGAAGCATCTCTGACTGGGAAACAGTATTGGGGGGGGGGATTATACCTTCCTTCTTCACGGCCAAGGCCCCATTCTGTATCAGGCCCCCTCCACAGCTGCATTTTGGGGTTAAATACCGCATCAGGAGTTCCAGACATCTCTAACATCATACCTCGATTTGGGATTGAAAGTAGGGTTGCCAAATGTGAATCGGCCGGGAGCGGGGGGCTCCCGGCCGGCGTCTGTTGCGTGTGCGTCATCCGGAAGTGACGTCGCACGCTGGGGGCGGGGCCACGCCATTTGAGGGGAAAACAAAGAGTTTTCCCCTCAAATGGCGTGGCCCTGCCCCCAGCGTGCGACGTCACTTCCGAGTGACGCGCACGCAGGGGTGGGGTTTCCCCCGGGCCCCGAATCCGCGGGAGCGGGAATCGGGGCTTGAAAGCGGGGGGAAATCCGCCCCTCGGGGGCATTTGGCAGCCCTAATTGAAAGAATCAGGACATTCGCTTGAATCCTGTGGAAAATCTCCACTGAAGGGAGGATTTCAATCAAAAAGCATAACTTTCTCACCTCCCCAATCCCACTGCAGTCCCAAATACTGCTCCTGGGGGGCAGACAACCCCCTTCCTCCAAGAATTTCGGGGTAGTCCCTCTCCCCGCCTCTGTATTCACAAATGAAGCTGCCTTATCAGGGGTCATTTCCTGTAGGAGCGCACAGGAGCAGAGCTCCAGCAGTAAAGAGCCCAGGGGGCGGGCACATGCAACAAGCCCCACCCCCTGCTCCTACCAGCCCTCAGTCACAGCAAGAAGCAGCCAGGTAAGTTGCAGAGCTTCCACCAGGCCCCCAGTCCAAAACAGTCCAGTGGCACCTTTAAGACCAAGTTTTATTCAGGTACAAGCTCTCCCTCCTCTGTGAGGAAACATCTGCACGTTCCATCCCCCAATAGCTAGCAATCCAAAACAGTCCAGCGGAGCCTGAGCGGTGGATGTTGCCTTCTGACACACGGTGATGTCAGGGGGTGTGGCATATGCAAATATAAGTTATGCTAATGAGCTCCTGCACCTCTTTTTCTACGAAATGACCCCTGGGCCTTATACTGAATCGGGCCCTTGGTCCATCAAGGTCTGCTCAGACTGGCAGCAGCTCTCCAGGGTCTCAGGCAGAGGGTCTTTCACACCACCTTCTACCATATCCTTTAACTGTAGATGCCGGGGACTGAACCTGGGACCTTCTGCATAAAAAGCAGATGCTCTACCACTGAGCCATGGGCCCCTCCCTAAAGTCTGAAGCCTTCCTCCCACATAAGTGGCTTTTCCACTTTGTTGAGCAGAGTTGCGGGATACATGTTACAAATTGTTCTAGATATAGTTTATAGTAACTTAGAGCCAGTAAATAGTAAATGAGTAAATAGTAAATGAGAGCCAGTTTGGTGTAGTGGGTAGGAGCATGGACTGTAATCTGAGAAAACCAGGTTTGATTCCAGAAGATATGGGGTATACTTCTTCTCATCTCACAGGTGACAGGTGGCCCCCCCGCTCCATGATGACGTGTGTGTGCTGGGGGAAGGCAGGAGGGGGGGATCACGTGGTTGCTGGTAGGGGAGGGTGCTGTGGGGGCGGCCACAGGCCGCCCCTCCCCCTGGGCCAGTGTGTGGAGCACATGGTTGATTCTGCGAGGTGGGGGTGGGAAAATGGAGTCCCTGGGTGCTTTTGACTGTTTTTGGGTGGCAAAGGATGGTCTTTTTTTGTGGCTGGTGTTTTTCTGAAAACTGTGAACGAGTGCTGTATGCAGCAAGTGTCTTAGATTTGTGCCATGCTTGTGCTAACATTGGTTACTGTAGACTGCCTGCTCCATAGTTTTTCAACAGAGTACAGAAAAAAATCATCTCTTAGAATTGGCATGCAAGATTATCACAGACATTGACCATGAAGCCTGAAGCATTGTGTTCTTTTGCAAAACCACAAACATCCCTGGCTGGTCACCAATGTTCCCTCTAAGCTGTTGTCAGCAAGCTGCCAATATAGTTCTCTGTACTCTGTGTATGCTCTTGTGTTTCACTATGCTCTGTGTGTATTCGTCTGTGTCCTTATTCTTTGGGTATGCGCTTGTTTGCATTCGCTTTCCCATGTGACACCCCCCCCCTTTCAACGATCCGTACATATTGTGGGAAGAAGGGAGGGTGTAATTTATCTCTCCCCATTGCAAAACCCACCATTGGGATGAGAAATGGGGCAAACGTCTGCCATCCAAGAAACCAATGGCCCTGCTGGCCCAAGAGGAATTGCAGTCCATCCCCCCCCCCCCCGAACCCGAATACCGGGATCTGGCCAAGGTTTTCGGTGAGGAGGAGGCTGACGAACTGCCGCCCCATCGGCACTCAGACTGTAGCATTGAGTTAGTGCCAGGGGCTAAACTACCCAAGGGGAAAATCTATGCCATGGGCCCGGCCGAGAAAGATGAACTGAGAAAGTTTATTGACAAAAACTTGGCGCATGGATTCATCAGACCGGCCTCATCCCCCTTTGCGGCACCAGTCTTATTTCGGGGAAAAAAGGATTGTGGGCTGAGACTCTGCACAGATTACCGGGGTTTAAATGCAGTGTCAGCTACCAATGCCTACCCCATGCCTCTGATTAAAGATCTTCTGGCAGAAGCAGCTAAAGGGAAAATATTTTCAAAATTGGATTTGCGGGACGCTTATTTGGCTGCCACATAAATCAGTTTGCTCTGGAGCCATCCTCCCTGAGCTGAGACAAAAGTGTGTGAGCCAGAGGCTAAAAAACTGTGAGCTAGCTCACACTAACTCATCTTAGAGGGAACACTGCTAGTCACATGTCCCTTGTGGGAAGGCCGATAGTTTCCTGTTATCAGCCAGGTGTTAACTTTCTTGATAACAGAGGTATGCACTGAGCAATAACAACAAGCAAGCAGAGGTCATAATTTCCCCCTAGTTACGGCCTTAGTGACGCCTAATATGGTCATGCAAACTTGTGTTCCTACTTGCCAATAAATAAGGGGAAACCAAAGGGCTGGTTCACCCGCACGTCCACCGCTTGAGAACTGCCGATTGTAATTAGCGTTGGCCCTCAAAAGCACTGTAGTTGAGGTAGCACAAAGTCTCTATTGGTCATGTTGTTTAATACCTTGCTGCTTTTCCTTGCGGGTTAACCATGCCCCCCCCCCCCCAGCCATTTTATCTACACAACAGTCCTGTCAGGGAGGTGAAGCTGACTGACCCAAACTCACCCAATGAGCGTCATGGCTGAGGGGAGATTTGAACCCAGGTCTGCCTTGTCTGAGTCCAGCCCTCATTACAGTCCACTGGTGTTAGATCAGTGGAATAAATTTGAGGCATTTTTATGGCTCTTGTAATTGGCCATATGGAAGGGTATTGCTTTGGTTTAATTTTTTTTTTAATCTGGAATTATAGAGATTGTAAATAAATTGCAGTCGGCTGGTATGTAAACTTGGGTGAGTTTTCTGTAGAAACGTAAAAAAGCAAAGGAAGATTAAGCAAAGTTTCCAGTGTTCATTGATTTATGGTAATGTGCCAGCATGTTTCACCATGCGTATTAGGGTATCTCAAACGTGTTCTAATTCTGATAGTCACCCTTGTAAGCCCCTGATTGATACAACAGATAGTTGACAAAAGAGGAGTGCCAACCTGTAATGTATTCAGATGCTGCCATGAATGCATTAAGATGTATGTGAATCATCTCATAAGGAAGCAATGTTAAGCTTCGTCTTGGGCAGGGATTCAAGCCCAAGACAAATGCGTCCAATCACATTCAAGCAAGCTGCAAGCGGGAACGTTTGTGATTGGCCCTTATGCGCTCAACCTGATAGGTTGTTATCTGTATAGTAGGCGTGGCTATATTAGCCGGGAAATGTTTAAATACAGAGCAGCTTCAATGGAAAAGCTGTTCTGGCTATCAGATGTTGTACCGTGTTGGAGAAGTGATTGTCTTGAAGAATAAACTTGAGTCTTTGCTGAAATCACTCTCTGACTCTTTGTTAAGCTCAGGACTTAACACAACCCTATAAAGAAAGGAGTGAACCTTCAGAACAACACCCCAAACTTTTCTCTCCATCTAGAAGATTCTGGTCAGAACACAAAGAGCTTTATCCTGAGTCAGGCAACTGGCCCATTTAACCCAGTGTTTCCTTCTCTGACTGGCAACAGCTTTACAAACATCACAGGCTTCCCTATCTTCCCTCATTTAGTCCCTTGAAACACACGCTACATCCACACATCACTGGATATTGCGCTATCAGGGTCCCCATGCTTATTGGACCTGTGGGCACCTTTGGAATTCCAAGAACAGCTTGTGGGCACCATAACAAAATGGCTGCCACTGTGTGTGGGGTGTGTGTGTGTGAGACCAATAACTAGGGTTTTCAAAGCAAGAGACATTCAGAGCTGGTTTGCCATTGCCTGCCTCTGAGTTGTGACCCTGGAATTCCTTGGTGGTTCCCCATCAGGGTACACACCAGCACCAACCCTGCTTAGTTTCCAAGATCTGGGTTATTTCAGGTCAGGGTGTTCTACCCCTTTAGCAGAGGTTTAACGTGTAGGGGTGCCCACTCTGGGTTGGGAAATACTTGGAGATTCTGGGGTTGAGCCTGAAGAGGGCGGGATTTGGGGAGGGGAGGGACTTCAATGGGGTATAATACCATTGAGTCCCCCTTCCAGAGCAGCTATTTTGTCCAGGTAAACTGATCACTGTTGCCCGGAGATCAGTTGTAATCCCAGGAAATCTCCAGACGCTGAACTGCAGGCTGTGGAAGGTCAGTAGTTCAGCAGTTCAAGACCCGGGTGCCGCAAGACGGGGTGAGCTCCTGTCTCTAGTTCCAGCTCCTGGCAACCTAGCAGTTCGAAAGCAAGAAATTGCAAGTAGATAAATAGGTACCACTTTAGTGGGAAGGTAACAGCATTCCGTGCGCCTTGGTGTTTAGTCATGCCGGCCACATGACCACGGAAACGTCTTTGGACAGCGCTGGCTCTTCGGCTTTGAAACGGAGATGAGCACCGCAACCCTAGAGTCGGATTCGACTGGCTTTCGAGCAAGGGAACCTTTACCTTTACCTATATGTGTGGAAATGGGCAACTGAAGTTTTTCATAGCCTAGAAGTAAATAATAGGTCTGTATGGCGTCATAGTGTCATAGATGCAATGAACATGAAGTTTATTTATATTTATTTATTTATACATTCAACTTTATATCCCGCTCGAACCCCTTGTCAGGGGTCTCTGAGCGGCTTACAATTCGGTGCTAGTCACCATTTTACTACCCTAACTATGGCCACATATATTTGTAAGGGGCAGGGAAACCTACCGGCACCCCTATGGTGGTGGTTGGTAGTTGGTCCTGTTGGTTCCGGCGGTTCCTCAGGTGGGGGCCCCTCCTCGGCATCTGGCGGCAACCTTCCTCTCTCGAAGCACGCGACTCCCGTCTCCTTCCGGTTTCAGCTGCGTCCTTTCCGGCTCCGCTGTGCCGGCTCTTGACGTCATCACGGCCTTCTCCTCGGTGGCGGTCGCTCGATGTTCTGCTTTCTAGCCACCAGGGATCGCTCATCTGGTTGCGCCCGCTCGCCGCCGCCACTCGCTCGCCGCCGCCGCCATCTTCACACCATCGAAACCGGAGCTGATTTCTCACTGCCACCGCCGTCGATCTTCAACCACCACACAGGCAGGGTGCCCCCCACCCTACTAAGGGTGGGTACCCATTTATCTACTTGCAATTAAGTTGCTTTCGAACCGCTGGGTGGGTGGGAGCTGGGACAGGGGTCGAGAGCTCACCTCGACCGCGGTGGTACTCGAACAGCCATAGGGCTGTTCGTATGATGTTACTGAAGCAGGCATTTAACTGCCTGCGCCACCGCTCCCTTAAGTTGAGCAAACTTCAGAGGACGGCGGAAGACAGGAGGGCCTGGCGTGATCTGGTCCATGGGGTCGCAAAGAGGCGGACTCGACTGTGCGACTGAACAACAACAACAACAATGGCCCCTTCCAACTCTATGATTCTATGATTCTAATATCACCTTCCATTAAGCCTCATTAAGGAATTTTTTCTCTCTCTCCAGGCAGTTGGCAACCCTGGGGGGGCATCTTGGGTTGAATCCTGCAGTTCCATTCTGTTGCATTCTGTTAACAGTGATGATTTATCCTGGTGCAAGGAGCCTCTTGCATCAGCGGCAATGCTCCCTCTAAGCTGTGGAGTCTTGTCAGCAAAAGTTCTACTTCGTGAGCTACTGGCATTAAAGTTGTGAGTGAGAGATTTGGCTACTGCATAAATTAGTTTGCTCTGAAGCCATCCTTCCTGAGCAAAGACTAAAATGTGTGAGCTGGAGGCTAAAAAAACTGTGAACTAGCTCACACTAACTCAGCTTAGAGGGAACACTGGTCAGGGGAGTCTTTACACTGAGGGAACGCACCAGCTGGTAGCAGAATGGATCAGCAGGACACAGCCCAAAAGTAGCTGTCAAGACTGATCCTAACCATCTTTACCACGAGGGAAGTCCTGTTCTTTTCAGAATGGCTTATTTCCGAGTAGATTTGTTAATGATAAATACATCAACAATATCTGCACACAGTAGATTAGCAGATTCCGCTAACAGCAAGGACAGCAAACAAACTAGGAATGCCACCAATGAAAGTCTAACGAGGCCTTCAATAACACCAGAAAATAAAAGCAGAAATATCCTACTTTCAGAAGGCCCAGTATAATTTTTTAAAAATCACCTTTAGCACCACTTACCGGCTCCTCAGCAGAATGCAAGACAACCTAGGAAGGCCTGTGTCTCTAAAACCTGACCAGCAGAGGTCGCTTTCTCCCCACAAAACCCCTCCCAAGCCTGGCCTGTTACTTTGAAAGGAATGGAATTTCTGTGTATGTCCCCCATCCCTTAGAACATACAACAACAAACAGTACAGCACACGCTAAGAAATAGCAAAGAAAAACAGAAAACTACTGTGAGTTGAATATCC
Source organism: Gekko japonicus (assembly GCF_001447785.1). Taxonomy (NCBI): domain Eukaryota; kingdom Metazoa; phylum Chordata; class Lepidosauria; order Squamata; family Gekkonidae; genus Gekko; species Gekko japonicus. The sequence continues at coordinate 1,762,738 of NW_015167057.1, read as the reverse complement.
CACAAAAAATGTACAAAAGGATACTTCAATAAAGTGAAATGCATATAGTCATTTCAGACTATAAATGCATTTCTCTTTATCGAAGTCTCCTTTTGTATATTTTTTTGTGGGATATTCAGCTCACAGTTGTTTTCTGCTTTTCTTTGCTGTCCCCCATCCCTCTCAGATACATCTCCTTGGCTGTTCTCGTGTGTTTTATACCATTTTCGGAGCAGGTTGGCAGGGCCGACTTATCCATTAGGCACAGTAGGCACAGTGCCTAGGGCCCATGATGCTTTTAGGGGCCCACTGCTTTCCAGCCTACAGGGATCAATTCCCCTGCAGTAAATGGCTGCTTTGGAGGGTGGACTTTACGACATTACACTCTGCTGAGGTCCCTTTTCCTCCCCAAACCACTCCCTCCCCAGGGCCACCCCTCCCAAACCTCCAGGAATTTCCCCACCTGGAGCTGGCAAACCTGCTTGCAAATAGGGTGGTGGCTGGAGATCCCCTGCTATTACAACTGATCTCCAGACGACCAAGATCAGTTCCCCTGGAGAAAATGGCTGCTTTGGAGAGTGGACTCTATGGTGTCCCTCCGCTCCCCAAACCCCGCTCCCCCCAGGCTCCACCCCCCTAAATCTCCAGGTATTTCCCAACCTGGAGTTGGCGCGACCCTACTTGCCAAGCTTGTGCCCTCCCTCTGAGCAAGGGCTCCCCAGTGTTCTGCAAAAAAAGCTGACCTGTGAAGTGAGAAGCAGAGAATTAAAGACAGCAGTTTTGTAAGCCTGCTTTGCATGGGCCTGAAGGACTCTACTCAGGGGAACGGGATTTTAAAAATACTTGTCAGCAATACCTCAGCGCCATTTGATAGCCACCACAGCATGAGAACAGGTCCTCAGTCTTCAGAGACTGTATTCTGTATTAGGTCTCTGCTCATCCTCATTTATAACATAGAGATGTTTGTATGTAGGTGGGTTGATTGGTCAATATCCTGCCAATTAAGATTTTTCCTCCAAGCTCGATTTTCTGTGCTCCTGACAAGTAAAAATGTTGTGTACCAGCTACGACCGTGCACACGGTTGGGTCTGCACGTGGCCATGCAAAGGGCCCTAGCTTCGCTCAGAGAGACAATAGCCCAAAAGGATCCTAGCACACACCTATCAGAGGGCTAGGATCCAAAAAGGGACTTATGGGACTCCAGTGCACTGTAAATAGCGTATCACGGGTGTTTTGGGGTGTGGTTTACATGGGAATATAAGTGGGCCGCAGGCCAGACTAAGCATCTCGAGTTACCCTGTAACCTAATAAAGTATGAGCTGAAATCACTGCTCAGTACTTTATAAAAAAATGAGGTGGGTGGCAATTAGTGCTGTCAAGCCTCTTCTGACTTATGGAGACCCTATGAATTTATGTCCTCCAAAGAGATGTTTGTATGTAGGTGGGTTGATTGGTCAGTATCCTGCCAGTTAAGATTTTTCTTCCAAGCTCGATTTTCTGTGCTCCTGACCAGTAAAAATGAGGTGGGTGGCAATTAGTGCTGTCAAGCCTCTTCCGACTTACACGACCCTATGAATTAATGTCCTCCAAAAGGTCCTATCATTAACAGCCTCAGGTCTTGCAAACTGAGGGCCACGGCTTCCTTTATGGAGTCAATCCATCTCATGTTGAGTCTTCCTTGTCTCCTGCTGCCTTCAGCTTTTCCTTGCTTTATTGTCTTTTCCCGTGACTCTTGTCTTCTCATAATGTGACCAAACTTAGTATGATACGGTCATTTTAGCTTCTAGGGAGAGTTCAGGCTTGGCTTTATCTCGAACCCATTTATTTGTCTTTTTGACGGTCCACGGTATCCACAAAACCCTCCTTCAGCACCACATTTCAAAGGAATCAGCTTTCTTCCTGTCAGCTTTCTTCACTGGCAAACTTTCATACCCAGACATGGTAGATGGGGAATACTATAGTATGAATTATCTTGATCTTGGTCGCCAGCAACACATCCTTAGACTTAAGAATCGTTTCTAGATCCTTCATGGCGGTCCTTCCAGTCTTGATCTCCTTCTGATTTCTTGGTTGCAGACTCCCTTTTGGTTGACGATGGAGCCAAAGTAAAGAAAATCTTGAACAATTTTCTGTTTCTTCATCATCAATTCCCCAGGAGTCGTTACTTTTGTCTTCTTGATGTTCAGCTGTATTCCTGCTTCGGCGCCTTTATCAATAGTCATTTCAAGTCTTCACTGTTTTCTGCCATTAATGTGGTGTCATCTGCATATCTCAAATTATTATGGTTCCTTCAACCGATTTTCACTCCACCTTCACCTAAATCTAATCCAGCTCTCCTTATGATATGTTCTTCATATAAAATACATCCTTGTCTGACCCCTTTGCCAATTGGAAACCATTGTGTTTCTCCATAGTCTGTCCTAACAGTAGCCTCTTGTCCAGCATACATGTTGAGCATCGAATCAAACAGATGTTGTGGCATACCCATTTCTAGAGATAAGGCTTTCTCAGTGGTGGCTCCTCATCTGTGGAATGCCTGTCTCCTCAAGGCTCACCTGATTCTCTGTTACAAATCAGGCCAAAACATTTATGTTTACCTAGGCTTCTAACTGAATGTTCATATCTTCTTTTAACTGTCTCGTCTTGGCCTATGTTTACCATTTCTGATGTTTTAAGGCTTGCTTTTATGTTTGTAAGATTGTTTTATGCGGTTAGGTTTTTTGGCTTTCGGTTTCAGACAGGTAGATGGCTTTTCTGCTACGGTTTCCAGTTTTAGAAAGGTAGATTTCCCCCCCTGCTCTGGGGTTTCTTGTCTTGACATTTTTTAAACGTTTTATTGATTTACTGATTTAATTTGTATCTATTGTTTTATTTCTTCTTTTTGGTTTCCCCCCGTAATACTTTATTATAAATATTTCAATACAACTTCCAATATTACAACAAACCAATTATAAAAAAACCCAAGTAACTTAGGTTAATACACAAAACAATAATGCATTATCTTTAAAAATAACAAAAATTCTAAAGCAATATTAGTAAAAAGGCATTAATACATTAAAAAATCTCTCAAGCAGAACAGGGTATGAACATAGATATTATAACATATTTAGAGATTTCACTCCTTTCGGGACTACATCATGTTCAGACAAGTAATCTACCATAATAAACCATTTCTCATCAAACCTAGAGCATGAGGGATTAGATTCATATCTATTTATTTGGTCAGTAATTTTCTCCATCACATATTGCTCCCAAATCTTGCAATGCCATAGTGGCCCTTTCTGCACTGAGAGCTTGCTCCAGAGAATCCGAGGAGTAAGGCCTTAAGGGTTGAATTCACAGTCATATGCATTCCCTCTGCACTAGTCTCCCCCCCTCTGGCTTATTTATCTGTATATTCTGTATGCATTTTGCATCTACAAGCAAAACCCACATTTTTTGAGCTAACTGGCTGCCAACCCCTCCCTCCCTAATTCTGCAAAAAGAAAGGGAAGGGAGGGGGAAATCCAGACCCACATATGCAATACTGACACATTTGGGAGCAGGGAATCCCCTAGTCCTTTATATTTACTGATTCCTTCTTATGCTCTGTCTGGCTTTTTAAAAGTTTGCCTGAGCAGGAGGACATGTCCTCTTTTGTCTTTGGAGAAGGAGGGAAAGAAAATAGAACAGAGAGGGAATGTCCACCTAAAGAGAGAGAGAGAGAGGTGGGAACGGGGGAGGGCAACGTGCAGTACTTAAATACCTGCAGAAACAATTCTGGTTTAGAAAGGTTGGCAATTTGAAAGCGGATGAGAACAAAGAATCACTGCAAAAAGAGTTTTGGGAGCTGGGGGGCAACAGTGTGCTGGAAGTGGTCTGAGTGCAGATTCCTGTAAAACAAATGTGAAAGCAAGAAAAAAACCCAAAACAAGGTGAAAGTGACTGCGGAAAGGAATGCAGAATGGAAGAACAGGATGCAAGACAAAATGCTGGTGCAAAAAGGGCCATGAGAGACTCGTTGCAACAGGATTTTTCCAAGTTGGCAATAGCCAATTTTGCTACCAAAAGAACGGAGATGAACTTTCTAATACATGAAATTGTTGCATCTGGTCAGTGGTTCAAAAACAACACCTCAGGAGAAAAAAAGACTACATAACCAGTAATTAGAGATATTTGAGACAATACTTCTTGCCAAAAATGTTGTATTTTTGTGCATTGCCATCAGCAATGTGCATATGTTCCTATATGTTCGTAGTGTCTCCAACACAGAGGAGAGTACGATTTAGTTATATGAGAAAGTTTAGGCGGTGTGTAGTACCAGTGGGTTAATAGTTTAAATGTTTGGATTCTCGTATTTATTACCTTAGAAGAAAAAGTAGAAGAGCACCATTTACACAACCAATCTTTATCCATTAATTTATATTTACCCTCGGTCTGCCATAGTCTCTGATAGGACAAAGGTTTTCTACTATCTATATTAAGCAAGACTTTGTAAATCTTAGAGATCAGGCTACGATTGTTATTTAAAGAACCCTGAAGGATAAGTTCAAACTCAAAAGGTGTAGTTTCCCAATTTTAAATGATCACAAAGACTTCTTATCTATAGACAGAAAAACCGTGGTATCAAACTACCAAATCTATCTTCCAATTTAACTTTATCCAGAAGCTCACATTTGGAAGCCATGTCCATTAGTCGGGTTGTTGTTGTTGTGATTATTAGTTATTTGATTTATTAATTGCCCTATCCCAGCTTATGCCGGGCTCTGGGCGATGTACAATATTAGATTCACGCCATGTTTTAAAGAGGCTATGATCCTGCCCCAGTAAAAACCAATCATTATCCAAAAAAAGAGGAGAAACGTGATAATGACGGTAACATTCTCTTCCTCATGGAAGAAATACACTTAAAATAGAGATGAAAAATCGGTTATTTTGAACTCATTTAGGCCTAAATTGTGGTTTATTCCAAATGATATCTGGAACATTTCTTGGATGGATGCATTCAGCCTGAACTGTGACACAGTCTAGGGGATTCTCTGTCCTTAGCATATTTATTTATTTCCATTTATTGATTGCCTATCCCCATAGTTGTGGGGCTCTAGGTGATGTACAGATTTCTAAAAGCGTAAAACCTAGGATAAAACCAAGTCCAACAAACATACAATAATTAAAACAAGAGGCAGAAATGTTGTAGCTCCCTCTCCTGTTTAGTCTGTGGGTGCTTCACACATTCAGGGGGGGAGTAAGCTCTATAAGGAGTAGGGGGCCAAGTAGGGGGCCAGCCATGATGTTTAACCGTTGCTGTCCTCAGCCGAATGCCTGGCAGAACATCTCTGCCTTACAGGACCTGCGGAACTGCATAATATCCCACAGGGCCTGATGTTATTTGGCAGAGAGTCCCACCGGGTTGGGGCCAGGGCCGAAAAAGCCCTGACCCTGGTCGAGTACAGCCAGATCTCTCTGGGGCCAGGGACCACCGGTAACTTGTTCTGTGAGGAGCGTAATGCTCTCCCGGGGATGTAACAGAGGAGGCATTATGATATTAGATAACATTATAGATTTATAATACGGACATAAATTTGGAAAATTCAGACCTCCCTGTTTAGTGTGTCTACACATGGTATTAAGACCTATATGTGGTTTCTTATTTGCCCACTGTTATGTATTGGGACTGAATCATTCCATGTATGTCACACCAGAGACTGGCTGAGCTTGGAGCACAAGAACAATAGCCTACCAGGATTCTGGATGTAACCAATCAAGTAGTAATATTATGTAAATAGCCTATTTAGTGTCTGCACATGGTATTAAGACCTACACGTGGTTTCTTATCTGCCCACATAAATTTATTTAAAATATTCTGCCATTTTTTCAAGGTCTCAGATGGAATTTCAACCGGAATCACCCCAAAATAAAATATGAACTTGGGAAGTTAAAAAGATTTAATAAGAGTATACCTATCAATCCACGAAAGACCTAATTTTTTCTATTTTCTAACTGATTCACTCAACTCTTGGAGAAGTATCTAATGGTTAAGTTTCAATAGATCTTGCAGATCAACTGGTATCTTAATACCAAGATAAGGAAAGGAGGTTGTGACCCATTGAAATGAGTAGTTCTTTTTAAGTATGGTGGTTATATGGACTGGCATGTTGGTGGGATATAACTAGAATGATAAAAGGGTTGGAACACTTTCCCTGTGAAGAAAGGTTAAAACGCTTGGGGCTCTTTAGCTTGGAGAAATGACAGCTGAGGGGTGACATGACCGAGGTTTATTAGATTATGCATGGGATAGAGCAGGTAGAGAAAGAAGTACTTTTCGCCCTTTCTCACAATACAAGAACTCGTGGGCACTCAATGAAATTGCTGAGCAGTCGGGTTAGAACAGATAAAAGGAAGTACTTCTTCACCCAAAGAGTGATTAACACATGGAATTCACTGCCACAGGAGGTGGACAAGCATGGACACCTTCAAGAGGGAATTAGATAAGCACAAGAGGGGGACCCGCGATACTCACGGGGGGGGG
>NW_015167057.1:1744255-1755770 GCF_001447785.1 Gekko japonicus | reverse complement strand
GCCCCCGGAGCGCGGATTTAGCGATCCGCACTCACGGGGGCAACTTGGCTAGTAGCATATAGATATGGAGCTATTAGCCACAAGGTATAGACAGGAACTCTCAGGCTGGGGCAAGTGATGCTCTGTCTTCTTGGTGCTTGTGGGGGGGGGGCAACAGTGGGAGGGCTTCTAGTGCCCTGGCCACACTGCTGGACCTCCTGATGGCACCTGGTATTTTTGGCCACTGTGTGACAGAGGGTTAGACTAGATGGACCATTGGCCTGATCCAACATTGGCTTCTCTTATGTTCTTATGATATAATTTTGATCTGGAATCATTATTTTTCAGACCAGCTGCCTGGCCAAAAACATCCAAAGTCTCCTGAAGGGCTGGAAGAGAGGTAAGTGGATTTGTAATGTAAAGCAAGAGATCATCGGCAAAAAAAACTAACCTTAAGCTCTTTGTGTCCCATATTTCTTTTTTTTGTTAGCCGCCTTGAGCAAGGATCCAGAGAGGTGGCATATTATTGTTCTAAAGAAATGGAATAAGCAAATGCATCCACTGTGATAGTCTATGATAGCAATAGTTTACTCCACAATGCACTGGCAGGGCTGAAGATAAATTATTACTTTCAAAAGTAACGTCAGCCACAAATGACCCCATATACTTTTTACTGCTTACTGCAATAAACTCCCCTCCCCAAATCCCACCCTCCCCAGGCTTTAACCCAAAAATCTCCAGGTGTTTTCCAACCCCGACCTGGCAACCCTAGGTAACACTGGTGGCTTAGGTTGGGTCAACTCTTTTCCCCATGTGATTTTCCGGACCAAAACCTCACACACACACCAGCTCTGTAAGCCCCAGTTTGGAAAGGGAAGACAGGTACTAGATGAGTACTTCTCCGAGTTTGTTTTCCAGCCTTTGGCTGGCCACCCCCAGGAGTATGGGGGGGCAGGGTTGGAAACAGCAGAAACCAGCACTGGTGACACCAGGACATCAGTTCTGGTTGGGTTTTCACCTGGAGGTGACTTGAGAAACTCCTAGAGCAGGGATGTCAAACATGTGGCCGGGCTTCTATCAGGCCTGCAGTGGAACTGGCCGTCTCCTGCTTCTTCTTCCAGTTCTGCTGCTGCTGCATCATCGTAGGTTTGCAGCTTACAGATACACACCTGAACAGCATACTCGAGATTGCAACAGCACAGACATTTTGATGCAATAATTCAGAGCAAGAGGTGTCAGTTATCAGACACTGTTAAATAAACAAAACATTGCAAGAGTGCTGATGTTTTAAGCATGTTTTTATTTTAAGTAAAAAAAAAACCTCTGCGTTTGTGTCCTTTATAAAGTTTATCTCTCCACTACCTGGCATTACATGTTATGACACACGTGGCCCTGGCCCAGCAAGGTCTCATTGATGTCAGATGATGATCCAGCCCTCATAACAAATGAGTTCGACACCCCTGTCCTAGAGCATTACTTGATCCTGGTTTCAGCCCCATTTTGCTCCTCCTGCTCTCTCAAACAGGCAATCCAGCAAGCCTACCCCCCACACACACACACCACTTACTCAGGGATGGGGCATTTTTCTCCAGGCCTCCTGGCAGCCCCACACTCCATGCAGTGTGGGACTGAAAACTTAAGAAAGGCTTATACTATGGTGGTCAAACAGATCTTGCTGATCTTGACAATGTGACTTTCGATACATCCAAAAAGTACAATGCAGTCCTGCCATTTCTCTTTCTTTCTGTTTCTCTTCCTAGACTCCCATTCAGGGACTTTCCCCTTCAGTTTCAGTTCGCCCACTTCAAAATGAGTAACCAGCAAACTCTGGAAACTTGTCGTCTCCTGGGAGACAGACAACAGATTAGTCAGAAATTAGTCACACAGAACGGGCTGCCTGGAAGCAACAGGCTCCATCGCCAGAAATTTCTGGTGAGTCATGAAGAGCATAGAAAGCAGCAGGTTGGATGACCGTTTTTGTTTTCCTGAGGAGATTTCCCCTGTCTTTCACCAAGCATAGGCGTAGCTGTCCTGGGAAGTCCCTCTTGGCCACAGACTTTCTAGGTGGCTGTAGGTAAGCCAGATTTTCTCCACCTCAGCCCAGCCTGCAGTATCAGGGCAACAAAACCCGACCTATCTTACAGGGCTGTTGTAAAGATTATTGAGGCCTGACTGTCCTGCCCATGCAGCAGAACGGGGCAAAGGAATTCTGAGGCGGTTGAATTAGGGTTACTGACAACCTGAAGAGAAAAATGCCCTTTCCCTTTGACAGAGGCTTAATGGGATGTTATTTACCTCTATGCCTTGAAAAGCTTCACACCTGCTCAAATCTGCACATGAAGCCTCTGTTAAAGGGGCAAGGCTAGCAGCCAGATCTCATCAGATCTCAGAAGCTAAGCAGGCTCGGTGAAATAAGAAAGGTGATGTGTTTTGCCAATCCCAAACTCTGTCTGATCAGCAAAGCCTTTGGCACTCTTGAAAATTTGAAAGCGGTGCACTTCTGCAAGCAGCTTGCTAGCACCCCACATTTCTGCCACTTCGCTCATGCGTTCTCACCCCTCACCCCACAAAACCACACGTTGGGACCGGATGTTCTTTGCAAGACTTCAGAGTTAAAATCACTGAAGGCGTACAGGCAAGCAAGTGCACACAAAACCTCAATCTTTTCCTGTTGTCATTTACTGAGAACAACACACTGGGTTTGGGGTGGATTCTAGGAAACAGAAAAAAGAAAGACAGACTAGTTTCTGCTTTCAGCAAAGCCAGATCTGCTCATCCACCCAGTTTCACCTCCTTTTTTATTGTTTTTAAAGAGGGGAGATAGGAGACTTTTGAATTCTCCCCTTATTGCATTGTTTTCCTTCATCCACATCAAAAGCAGCTGCTGTTAGAGGACTGATGCCCAGGAACTCTTGCACGTGGGCTGGGCAGCATGTCTCCCTGGATAAACTGGTGGGGATGATGTGAAAGAAAAATTCTAGGACACAAGACAGAGGGTCCATAGCTGTACACTGAGACCCAGCATGATACAAGAAAATACCTGTTTTGTAGCTTATGTATTAACCCTCTCTGGCCTGAATTCTTCCTTTCTTCCTCATATTCCCAGCTATGTTCGATGAATACTACTTAAGACCTATAGGTCAGAGGAACAGAGTCAGAAAAAAAAAAAGATGCGGCGGCTAGAGTGTCAGACTGGGATCTGGGAGGTCCAGGTTCGAATCCCCACTCTGCCATGAAAGCTTGCTGGGTGACCTGGGGCCAGTCACATGCTCTCCGCCCTGCCTACCTTACAGGGTTGTTGTGATGATAAAATGGAGAAGGGGAGAACTGCCCATTGGGGAGAAAAGCAGGTACAAATTAAGTAAATAAATAAAGATAGATGCTGGTTCCTTCCCTAGTGCCAGTTTTGTTGGCATATGTGTGTGTATGTGTGTGTGTGTGTGTGTGGAGAACTGGGATGAAACAAAACACAAATAATTCCATGATCCTGTGTTTAGTCAGACTTCATGTGGAGTACTTTAGCCAGTTCCGGACTCTGAATTTTAAGAAAAAATGTAGACAATTTGGAACAGGTTCAGAGGATGGCCAGAAGTTTGGCCAACAAGCTCGATGAGAAAAGATTGGAGGAGATTGTTATGTTTGGCTTGGAGAAGACTTCAGGGAAATAGAACTGCATTCTGCAGATCCCTGAAGGGCCGTCCCACGGAGAAGGGCAAAGCCTCATTCTTTGCTGCGCCAGACGGTAAGACTAGATCCATAAATGAAAGGAAGATGAATTTTAGTTGAATGTTGCAAGGAACTCCCTATTGGAGAGAGTGGTTCGAAAATGGACTCGCCCTCTCTGGAGGTCTTCAAGAAGAGGCTAGACAGATGTTGCTCAGGGAAACTCCAGCTTTGGACTTCCTGCATTGCACAAGGGGTTGCTCTAGATGGCCTCAAAGGCCCCTAGGATTCTAAATACGGGTTATGCAACTCCAGTACCAGCTTTAACCGAAAAAAGCGATGTCAAGAATAGGAATGCAGGCCTCCAGGAGGGATCTAGGGATCCCCCCGAAATTACAGCTCATCTCCCGACCATAGAGACCAGTTCTCCTGGAGAAAATGGATGCTTTGGAGGGTAGACAATGTAGCACTATACCCCACTCAGGTCCCTGTCCTCCCCAGCCTCCAGCCTCAAATTTCCCAGCGTGGGTCTGGCAACCCTCCCCCCATCCCCCTAGTCCTAAGAACACAAGAAGAGCCCTGCTGGATCAGACCAAGAGTCCATCTAGTCCTGCCTCCTGTCTCACACAGGGGCCAATCGGTTCCTCCGGAGGGCCAGCAACAGGGCTCAGAGGCAGAGGCCTTCCCCTGATGTTGCCTCCAGGCTCTGGGATTCAGAGGCTTAGCGCCTCCGACTGTGGAGGTTCCCCTCAGTCACCGTGGCTACTAGCCACTGATAGCCCTATTCTCCATGAGTCTATCTAATCCCCTTTTAAAGCTGCTTATTCCTGTGGCCATCAGTATGTCCTCTGGCAGTGAATGCCACATTCTAACCACTCACTGTGAAAAGCAATATATTCTTTTGTCCATCCTGAGCCTACTGCCCATCAGTTTCATTGGATGCCCTTGAGTTCTAGCATTTTGGGAGTGGGAGAAAAAGTTCCCTTGGTCAGCTTTCTCCATCGAATGCATAATAAACCTCTCACATGTCCCCCCCCCCTTAGTCATCTCTTTCCCAAACTGAGAAGTCCCAGGCTCTTCAGCCTTTCCTCACAGGGAAGGTGCTCCAACCCCTATATCACCTTGCTTGCCCTCCTCTGTACTTTTCCCATCTCTGCCAGCCCCTGTATCTTTTTTGCTTCGTGTCCACTTTCCAAGCTGCTTTTCTGCTGTGAGGTTCAAGAATGTTAAGTTTTGGAGACGGCATTTCTGTGTAACATGAGGTTTGCCCCTGTAGCCAACAGCTTGCTTATCAAAGTGGGAGAAGTTTGGCTTTTCTTCTAAGAATAAGACTCAGAGTTCTCAGAAGGTGGTGGTGCTCTCACTGAAACCAACAATGGTTAGTGAACACAGGTTCATGTTTCGGTCATACTGCGGATGAATCAGATTTTTTTAAAAAAATTGTTGATGATTCAGATTTTAAAAAAATTGTTCATATAAAAGTCAACATATGCATACCATTTTAAACACTGGCTGCAGTATAGCAATAGTGTAATAACAACATTTACATTCCAAAAGAACATAAATTTACAATATTGCAAAGAAAACACAAGTCAGTATATTATGGTATCGATAGTTCCAATCAGGGCTATTTTTGGGCAGGAACGCACAGGAACGGAGTTCCGGCTGGATCCCGAGTTGGCCACACCCAGCATGAACTCATTAGCATAATAGGCCACACCCAACAGCAGAAACTCATTAGGACTGGCTACATTAGGGGTGTGTGGCCTAACATGCAAAGGAGTTCCTGCTATTAAAAAGCCGTGGGTTTGGACAACAAACAAGGTAAACAGAATAAGAAGCAAAAGGTGAGTGTGTCTGGATCACCACACTTCTGCGAACATGGGGTGTGTGGTCTAATATGCTAATGAGCTGTGCTGTCAGGGGTGTTAGATCGCGCTAACAAAGACCCGTAGAGTGATTTCAGCTAGTGATTCAGCTTTATTCGAACAAGCACATAAACGCATTCAGAGTGTGTCTGGATCACCACACTTCTGCGAACATGGGGTGTGTGGTCTAATATGCTAATGAGCTGTGCTGTCAGAGGTGTGTCCTAATCAAATGAATTTCTGCTTTTGGGTGTGGCCCATTATGCTAATGAGTTCCTGCTGGGCTTTTTCTACAAAAGAAGCCCTGGTTCCAATGCATCACAAACACTGACTTCTCAATACTTTGTAGACTGATATTTGTTCTTCTACAATTAGCTAATTTAAGTTTCAGTGCAAAGTCCCAAAATCCTCATGAATTACATTTTTAAGGAACCTGGTAAGAGTATCTTAGGGTCCCAAAGTTGATTATATTCTATTGTCTCCATAATGGATTCCAACACTTCCTAACAACGTTCTCTTATTTTTGTTTACTGCTAGATTATATGCAGGGAGCTGTACACATTTTCAGTATGGTACTATGCACATTTACTCACACTAAACTCAGGCTGTGGTCACACACGCCAGTTGAAGCAGAGGGGAAGCGAGGCTATTCCCCCCCCCCGGAGGAATTTGACATGCAGTTGCAAGATCACATTTCCCTTTGTAGCTGTGGGCGCAGCCCATCAGTGTGTGATCAGATGCAACTGCGGGTGAGTGGGGGGGGGGTTGGGCATAAATGAGGAATCGCACCTCTGCACTGAGGGCCCCCTGTGGAGTATGCAATGATGTGCATAGGTAAAGGTAAATATTCCCTTGCTCGAAAGCTAGTCGAGTCTGACTCTAGGGTTGCGGTGCTCATCTCCATTTCAAAAGCCAAAGAGCCAGCGCTGTCCGGAGATGTTTCCGTGGTCATGTGGCCGGCATGACTAAACACCGAGGCGCACGGAACGCTGTTACCTTCCCACTGAAGTGGTACCTATTTATCTACTTGCAATTTCTTGCTTTCAAACTGCTAGGTTGGCAGGAGCTGAAGCTAGAGACGGGAGCTCACTCCGTCATGCGGCACACTCGGGTCTCGAACTGCTGAACTACCGACCTTGCACAGCCTGCAGTTCAGCGTCTTAACCACTTGAGCCACCGCAGCTCCTATGATGTGCATACTGGTTGCATTTTGGCCCGATATAGGCACATTTCACAAATGGATTAAATGGGCCCAGTCACACAGCCACATCTGTGAGGAGTTCCCCGGGCGTACTCACCCCGTCAGAGGAAGACTTGGAGCTGGCTTAAAAAGCCACCACCTCCACAGTGGTGTTTTTGTTCCCCCGCACATTCATTGCACATAGTCTGAACATGGGGGAGCGCATGCAGAATGGATTTGGCAGTCTGAACCTGCAGATCCATTCTGCCACTAGGGAGGCATCTTTTTTTAAAAAAATGCCTATATGTGCATATGCGTGCACATGTGCTCCTATGCGCACACATGGATTTTGGAAGTTTTGTTGTGGCAGAACCGCTGCAATAATGTGGATGCTTTACCACAGGATGTCTCTGTGGGTAACCCACAGCAGGGTGTGCTGTGTGGATGATATGTTCCACAACACTTTAAACCAGTTCAATTAGAGTCAGCACCATATTGCACCAAGTTGCCAGTGTGGACACAGCCACTGTGAAGGGTGGGGTGGGGAAATGGCACCAAGCCAGGATGGCCTGCTCAGACCATCCCAATGGCTTGAGAGCATGTTTAAGCGATCATACACGGAAAGTCTGTCCGTGGCCCATTGGAACCTGTTTACTACTGGACTTTTAACTCCGCTTCCATTGCAGAACAGCATGGGTTGCCGATGGGACGCTTCCCAGATGTTGCTGTCTGATCACTCCCTTTAGATCCATCAGGCATTCGTACCTATGTTGGATCTAAATGCCCATGTGATCGCAGCCTCAGTGAGACTTAATCCTGAGCAAGTGTGCATAGGAATGCATTAAGCCCCACTAAATTCAGCGGGGCTTACTACCCAAGTGACCCTTGGACAGGATTGCAGTAAAACTCTTTGAACACTCATTTAATGCTGATTTGTCTGCCATACTGATGGATCTTGAACTTGTTTATCTTCAGCTTGTTAACAGTACGGCAGAGCGGTCTGTATCTATAACGTGATGCAAAAGAAAACATCAAGGCAGTCTTCTAACAACAAGAAGCAGTGATTTTTATTTCTTGAACTAGACAATGACTAGTTAGGTTTGATGGGCAGGGATAGGCTGGCGAGTTCCAAATCTTTCTTCAGCCTTACCGACCTCCTGCTCATACAATATTTAGTTATTTATTTATTTATCATACAATATTTAGTTATTTATTTTCTATGTTTCACCTTGTAGTTTTGTATAAGTCTTTTGCATATAATTAAAAATGAAGTTTTTGTTCCTTCTAAGTTGGTTGTATGTCAATATATTTTATTTATTGTAGTCTTCAATCCATTTGTAAAATCTTGACCATGTATTTTCAAAGCTTGCTTCAGTTTGTCCTCTCAACAATAATTTATCAATTTCTGCAGTCTCAAGCAATTTATTTACGATTTCTTCTCTAGATCTAGGACTACATATTTACACTTTGACTGCACGGTCTACAACAATGGAGATTCTTCTTCTTGATCCCTAGAAGGAAATCACCTGAATAGATTAACCTACAATCTAGTAATTAGGCTTCAGTTTCCCGGGCTTTCTCTCCATTGGCTCTGTGCCAGGTTCCCTTCCAGGTCAGTCTAAACAATAGCACGCAAGGTAAACACACATTAACCCTATAATGACTGAACTTTAGACCATGCAACACACATATTTCCAACAGATATTAGGATACTTGGTTAATGCAGCAGAGATTTGCCCAGTCATAGAAGCATGATACTTGAGTGCAGTAAAGAAATCTCCCAAGAGGTATATTGCAAAAAAGGTAAACTTACATTTATTCAAGTAGATCCAGTTCACAATCAAGTTGTAGTCAAAAGAAGAGAGAGAAGCCTAATCTAAAGAGTCCTTTCCCCTATCACAAATGGCGAGCTTGTACAGCATCATGTATGTGGGGAGTGTGAGGGCATTGTCTCTACAGGAGAGACCTGCAGAGACATGTGTCTCCATGGAAGGCCATGTAAAGAAAGTGGGAGGAGAAAGGGAGTGAGAGAGAAGTCAGAGGGCAGCTCCCAGGTTGAGACAAAGAGAAGTATCCCATTCAAGTAACATCTGAGCTGAACAGGACTGCTGTCAGTTCTAGCCCCGCGCTGGTGTGAGCTACCAGCCTTGTCCCCAGCTCGCTGTCCACCCAGCGGTTCGAAAGCTTCGGTGAGTAGATAAAATGGGTACCACTCCTTAGAGAGGGTGGGCACACCAAAACACCCCCCCCATGAGGGAGGTGTTAGCCGGTGAACGGAAGGTTCAGCTTGCAAGATCGAAAGCCTAGAGGATCTCTTCGGCATCAAGAAGCCTGTAATGGGCCGTTCTCGCCAGGCGGTGGCAGTATGGAGCTGCGACCCGAAGAGTCCTGGAGAGGAAGAGCTGACGTCACCCAGCCAAGCCAAGCCGAGTGGGAAAAATGCCGTCCGGATCATGTCTGAGTTGCAACTGAACAAATCCCCGTCGGCTGCAAAACGTGTGCGATGTAAAGATTTATATATATGTTGTCCTCCCTTACCCCTATGAATCATTGTTAGTCCCTTGTGAATGTGTAACTGTAAATCGCTCAGAGCCAGCACCAGCCGGATTGAGCGATTAATAAATTGAAAGATTATTATTTTATTATTATTATCATTCCTGCAAAGAAGATTAGGCTGAGAGAGTGTGTGTGACTGACTCAAGGTCCTCCAGTGAGCCAAGTAGAGATTCGAATCTGGGTCTCCCAATTCCTAGTACAAAACTCTTAAGCATTACACCTTGCTGCCATGCTGGCTTAGGCTCGATATGATTTCTATTAGTAAAGGTAAAGGTTTCCCTTGCTCGAAAGCCAGTCAAATCTGACTCTAGGGATGCGGTGCTCATCTCCAAGCTGAAGAGCCAGCACTGTCCAAAGACATTTCCATGGTCATGTGGCTGGCATGACTAGATGCCGAGGTGCACAGAACGCTGTTGCCTTCCCACCAAAGCGGTACCTATTTATCTACTTGCAATTTCTTGCTTTCAAACTGCTAGGTTGGCAGGAATTATTTCTATTAGTCAGAGGCAAAACTGGACTGCCCTGCATAGTACCTTGATGCAGACTTTTTAGACAGGCACTGTAAATACAAGCTTCAGTCGCTCCTCAGCTACCACCATTGTACTCTCCCTCCTGTGATTCCGTCTTTTCTTCTCTCCTGTCACTGCATACTTTCTCCTGTTGTCTGTCCTTCCCTCACCACAGGGGCGAGTTATGTAAATTGGAACTTAATCCTTTAAAAGTAAGCTTACAGTTCAAGTCCAAGTGTCCTTTCATTCAGCCAAGATCTCCTGAGTCCTGGAGATTCTCTCTTTTTTGTTCAGTGGAAGGATGCAACTTTAAATTAAAAAAATAAAACTAAGTCCCCCCCAAAAAAGACAAAGAAAGGGAGAGATGTGAACACACGTGCATCTTTTCAAACTTCGGCAACAGAACGCAGAGGGTAAAATGAAATCCTCCCCTCCCCTTCCCCGAAACCGTGCGCCAAGGCCGAGTGGATTTCCAGCAATGTGGAGAACATATTGTCTGCCCTGGAGACTTTCAAAGGGACTCAATAAAAAGGAGACAAGGTCTCAGCAGGCAGCTTCTGCCTTCTAGTCCCTTGATGAAACGCATGAACAGGTGCAGGATAAAAGATCCTAAACTGGTGATTATTGGGCCATTTGGAAGGAGGGTCTTCTCTGATGTGCAGACAGTCTTAAAAGGACTGGGGGGGGGGAGAAGAAGGCTGATAGTCTGTGCCGCTACAGACTTTCACAGCTCACCTCATTTCAAGCAAGACTACTCCGAGAAAAGTGACCAAACCGGAAGAATGTTGTCTCATTTCTGTCGCTACATACGAGAAACAGGATTGTGGGATCTGGGCCATTCGTTCACACATACGTGTTAGTCCCTGGACCGCTGCTTCTTTGCTAGGGTTGCCAGCAGTGTTCCCTCTAAGCTGAGTTAGTGTGAGCTAGCTCACAAGTTTTTAGCCTCCGGCTTGCGCATTCCTGTCTTAGCTCAGGAAGGAGGGCTCCAGAGCAAACTAATTTATGCAGTAGCCAAATTGTGCGCTCAGAACTTTAATGCCAGTAGCATTAAAGAGTAGAATTTTTGCTCACAAGACTCCACGGCTTAGAGGGAGCGCTGGTTGCCAGCTCTGGGTTGGGGAGTTCCTGGAGATTTGGGGGAGGAGCCTGGAGAGAGCAGGCTTTGGGGAGAGGAATGAGCTCAGATGGGTGCCATAGACCCCCCCTCCAAAGCAGCCATTTCTCCAGGGAAACTGATCTTTATTGCCTGCAGGTCCGTTGTAATTCCAGGAGATCTCCCAGCCCCACCTGAAGGCCCACAACCCCAGATCCAGGCACAGACCCATTCAAATCTTGAGACAACTGCAACAGCTAAAACCTCATATAATCTTTTTATAAGTAAAAATGCATGTATTTATTTTGAGAAAAGTTAAAAAAATATATAAGGGCCCAGTGAAAGCCTTGTGAACAAATACAAACAACACACACACAAGGAACAATTATTGTGGCCTAATGCGTTTCGGCCCAATCAGGCCTTCTTCAGAGGTCAAACAGTATGAGGTGCATATAGGCCTGGGGTGTCAAACTTGCAGCCCGGCGGCCACATCAGGCCCCCAGAGGGCTTCCATCAGGCCCGCAATGGAACTGGCCATCTCCTGCTTCCAGTTCTGCTGCTGCTGCACCATAGCTTGCTTCACCAGACTCTCTTAATCACACAGCCATTTCATGTTTTAACTTGGGTCCTAGACTCAGAACTCTGAGCATGAGATTTCTGTGGT